>NW_015505344.1:337195-339241 GCF_001515645.1 Sinocyclocheilus grahami | reverse complement strand
AGCAATGGGATGAGGGGAACGGGGAGGGAGAGAAATAGGAGGAAAAAAAGGAGGTAAAAAAACAAGGTCAGTATACATAAAGAAATACAAAATATAGTGCTAAAGTTAACAAAGAAACTTCACCAGCATAACAAGCTAATCTTTAGCAATTAGTTACTGTAGTAAACAATGACCTCATGTCAAAGTGTAAACGCACTTTCTGATGGTCTGTTTTACAAAGCAATACAAATAAAAGAACAGATTTTCTTAACAGACCAACAGAAAATGCAATTTGGCTATTTGGAGGAGATGAGTGGAATGTGAAGTAAAGCAGCAACATATTCAAATGGAAGCAACAAGAAGAATAAAGCTCAACTGAATGGCATAATTTTATGCGAAACCTGAGGATGTTAGAGGAAGAAATGACACAACGCACTGTAGAGGGGGTGAGGACACTTGAGTGAATAAAGAGGCGCAGCTTCGGTTAATGGACTCTAAGCAACGGGCTTTTTGTCCCGTGCATTGCAATTACTGAGGGACAATAGATCATATATGCACTAAATTTAGAGGAACATTCAGCAGTACTGCAGAAGTAACAACATCAGTCAATAATATACATTGTACTGTTAATGTGACTAAACTGGCTACATGCCATTGTTTTAATTTTTTAACATTTTAATATATAATGTACTTTTTCTTCAAAAATAATGTTTTTGCACAGGGGTTAAAGCAAAAAAAAATCCTGAGCCTGAACTTTTTTCCGGGGGCAGGCAGCACATGCAAAGCATGCAATGACTGTGGCAACTTTAACATTTGAACGGATACTTTGGCAAAGTTATTGCTTTCCTTAATCAAACTGTTTTTTTTTCATGAATATATGGTTGACCTGAAGAATGAAAGCTATATCATACACTTGGAAAATTATGAGCTATATCACCACTTATCGACACTAGGGGTGTGACAATACACTTAGCTCACCAGATGAGACAAAATACAGATACTTGGTTCACTAGAATGAGAATGTTTTAATACTATTTTTAAGAAATTTTCAATGACAAAATAATTGTCTTTTAATTACAAAAAGTAAAACAATGCAATTGTAGTTGACTTGAAGAATGAAAGCTATATCATACACTTGGAAAATTATGAGCTATATCACCACTTATCGACACTAGGGGTGTGACAATACACTTAGCTCACGAGATGAGACAAAATACAGATACTTGGTTCACTAGAATGAGACAATGTTTTAATACTATTTTTAAGAAATTTTCAATGACAAAATAATTGTCTTTTAATTACAAAAAGTAAAACAATGCAATTGTATTTTGAAATATTTGAACCAATCTAGGGCTGTAACTAATGATTATTTTGGTAATAAAGTAATCTACTGATTATTTTGACAACTGAGTAATCTGATATTTTTTAGTAACAAACAGACCCAAGTGAAAACCAGGCTTTAGTATGACTATTTATATATAAACTAACGATGAGGCACTAATAATTGGCTCAAATAAAGTATCAAAACCAAGAAATTACATGATTGTATTGAACAACACTGTTAAAATACATAATGTAATATGCCTATACATAACACGAACATAACCAACTTAAGTACATTATGTATTATTATAAATACCTGCAGAGAGTGCCAATGGCCTGGTGACGTTTCACTTTACAGCGTGATTAAACGATGTTTAAATCCATTCAATTTTAATATTTGGCCACATGCAAACTCAGAAACGTTTATTTTGAAATCGCGATGTACAATAAATGGCATATTTAGAAATATGATGTATTCTCCTGTGTTGGCAAAGGTTTATAAATGATTTACTTTACAAATCTAGTGAGAAAATGCAGTTTTCCCAGATGAACGTTAAGCAATTTAAATTCACAGCATATTCAGAGGAAGAGTTTAGCCTTTAGTCTTTACTGGTAAGTTACCATTAAGAGATCATGTCATGTGTGAACAGGACCTTTTCAAAAATCCTGGTAAATTTGTTCTGGCAATCATATCGTTCTTAAGGAGATTACGTGATTACTCTGAGCTGTTTACAAAGCTCCGCT
>NW_015505344.1:336033-337071 GCF_001515645.1 Sinocyclocheilus grahami | reverse complement strand
ACCTGCAGAGGGCGCCAACGGCCTGGTGACGTTTCACTTTACAGCGTGATTAAACGATGTTTAAATCCATTCAATTTTAATATTTGGCCACATGCAAACTCAGAAACGTTTATTTTGAAATCGCGATGTACAATAAATGGCATATTTAGAAATATGATGTATTCTCCTGTGTTGGCAAAGGTTTATAAATGATTTACTTTACAAATCTAGTGAGAAGTTTTCCCAGAACCAGTTTTCCCAGATGAACGTTAAGCAATTTCAATTCACAGCATATTCAGAGGAAGAGTTTAGCCTTTAGTCTTTACTGGTAAGTTACCATTAAGAGATCATGTCATGTGTGAACAGGACCTTAAGTAATCTACTGATTATTTTGACAACTGAGTAATCTGATATTTTTTAGTAACAAACAGACCCAAGTGAAAACCAGGCTTTAGTATGACTATTTATATATAAACTAACGATGAGGCACTAATAATTGGCTCAAATAAAGTATCAAAACCAAGAAATTACATGATTGTATTGAACAACACTGTTAAAATACATAATGTAATATGCCTATACATAATATGAACATAACCAACTTAAGTACATTATGTATTATTATAAATACCTGCAGAGAGTGCCAATGGCCTGGTGACGTTTCACTTTACAGCGTGATTAAACGATGTTTAAATCCATTCAATTTTAATATTTGGCCACATGCAAACTCAGAAACGTTTATTTTGAAATCGCGATGTACAATAAATGGCATATTTAGAAATATGATGTATTCTCCTGTGTTGGCAAAGGTTTATAAATGATTTACTTTACAAATCTAGTGAGAAAATGCAGTTTTCCCAGATGAACGTTAAGCAATTTAAATTCACAGCATATTCAGAGGAAGAGTTTAGCCTTTAGTCTTTACTGGTAAGTTACCATTAAGAGATCATGTCATGTGTGAACAGGACCTTTTCAAAAATCCTGGTAAATTTGTTCTGGCAATCATATCGTTCTTAAGGAGATTACGTGATTACTCTGAGCTGTTTACAAAGCTCCGCT
>NW_015505344.1:295596-335455 GCF_001515645.1 Sinocyclocheilus grahami | reverse complement strand
ATAATGTAATATGCCTATACATAATATGAACATAACCAACTTAAGTACATTATGTATTATTATAAATACCTGCAGAGAGTGCCAATGGCCTGGTGACGTTTCACTTTACAGCGTGATTAAACGATGTTTAAATCCATTCAATTTTAATATTTGGCCACATGCAAACTCAGAAACGTTTATTTTGAAATCGCGATGTACAATAAATGGCATATTTAGAAATATGATGTATTCTCCTGTGTTGGCAAAGGTTTATAAATGATTTACTTTACAAATCTAGTGAGAAAATGCAGTTTTCCCAGATGAACGTTAAGCAATTTAAATTCACAGCATATTCAGAGGAAGAGTTTAGCCTTTAGTCTTTACTGGTAAGTTACCATTAAGAGATCATGTCATGTGTGAACAGGACCTTTTCAAAAATCCTGGTAAATTTGTTCTGGCAATCATATCGTTCTTAAGGAGATTACGTGATTACTCTGAGCTGTTTACAAAGCTACGCTTTTTAATTAGTTTTTCTATGTAAATATGCACTAGATGGAGCTTTTTCAACGTGTCGTGCTTCTCCATTCATCATACCTGGGCCTCTGCAATTGGATACTATTATGCGCGTCTCGTGTTTATAAGAGCAAAAAATTCTGATTGGCTAGTAATGTTAGTTTGGTTGAGAGTGAAAGCTGTGCTTCTCTCATACCATTGGTAGGCGAACTCATGGACTCGAAAGTGATATCAATACGTTTTTTTGTTTTTAAATGTAGGATTATTTTTTTCCGCAGCCGAACGCTGCATGCCGGAGATCCGGCACGGTGACGGAGAACTTAGTTTGGTTGAGAGTGAAAGCTGTGCTTCTCTCATACCATTGGAAGGCGAACTCATGGACTCGAAAGTGATATCAATACGTTTTTTTATTTTTTTAAATGTAGGATTATTTTTTTCCGCAGCCGAACGCTGCATGCCGGAGATCCAGCACGGTGACGGAGAACGTTAAGCCCTGTGTGGTGCAACTGTTTTAATTTAAATATTAATATTAAATTAAGCATTAATATTCATACCAATAATTTTTTACAATATAATATAAATTATATTTTTATATTTTTTATTAGATTTTTTTCTGACATTGCCATTATTTCAATTTAAATGATTAATATTTATACTACTACACATTATTACATTACATTTTATTTTATAAATTGTGACAAAAAGTGTGTTCCTCCAGTATTCATTTTGTGGTGCCTTTAGGGCCTTTCGCACCGCGGGAACCTTTTCATAGTACCAGAACTAATTGTGGAACTACCCACTTTTTGGCGTTTTCGCACCGCCAGAAATTTTAGTACCGGACTGCCTTTTTCGAGAACCAAATTAGCTCCTACTCCAGAGCAGGGTCTAACCAGCACAACTGGTACTACCTGTGACGTAAGTAGACATTGAATGGCCAAACGTGCATGAAAACACCCTCACCCGCCATGATTTAAAATGCCGTGTAAACATACAGTAAACATTGTGCCAACTTATTTCGCAAGTATGGAGAACAGCGATAGATGGACGGACGCTGAAGTGCAGGCACTTGTAGCAAATGTAGCACGGCCAGTTGTCGTTGGAGATTTTTAGTCCTCCTTTCCGTTCTTTCAATCGCTTTACGTATGCATCGACATTCCATGTCCATTATTCTGAAACCCGCGAGACACAACAAAAACACAGCTCCGATCACAATGTCCTCCATCCTCCTGTTGTTAATGTTGTTCTTCTTTGTTTCCGTTGCTGAACGCTGTGCACAAATGACGTCGCTGTCGACCGGCTTACGTCACTTCTTAGTACACACTGTCGGTGCGAATGCAACCCTTTAAATGGTACTGGGAAATAGTTCGCAAAAAATCGTCCCAGTACTTTAGTACAGTACATTTAGTTCTGGAACTAAAGTGGTGCGAAAGGCCCTATTGTCATTTTTAAATTGGAAATATTTGTATCAACATTTTTACATTATAAACTAAAAAAAAAGAAGTAGTAGTCATTTTGTAAATTTTTGTTGTGGTGCTTTTGCTGCAATTTAAATTACCTGTTAATTTATAGATTTAAAAAATGTTTCTCATCAAAGTTCTTGTGGTGTCATTGCTAAAGTTTTAATTTAAATTAAATACAAAAAAAAACATTTTGTTTCAATTAAAGCGTTCCATTTAGTTTTGCTGTGATACCATTGCTTTCATTTAAATTATTACTATTTAAACCAATATTTTTACATTATATTATAAAAACATACATTGAAACGTAAAATATAAAAAGTGTGTGGTCAACTGTTGAAATTTTGCCATTTGACTCTACATTTGATACAACTGATGCATTTCTCATTCATTAAAAAAAATGAAACATAAGAAGAATAAAATGTAAGGATTATTAAGAACAAAATGGCACAATAGTAACATCAGCCATCCAACAACAACAAAAAAAATCCTCAAAGTCCTAATATCTAAATAGACATCTTGAGCAACATATCTATTAGAGACTGAGAACTGCTAACCTCAGGGTTCAGGTTGCTGACCAGCATGACGCAGTGGGTGCCGGGGAGGACGGGGAAGCCCAGTCTGCTCGCAGCCGCCACTGCCCCGGGAATGGTCAGCGAGGCGAGGGCTCTGGGAACCCCAGGTATTGTCAACCCTGTTCAAGATGGATTCAATTTTATGCTATACAAGACACAAGAATTCAGACAAATATGAAATACAGAAGGCATTAGAGTCTAGCTTTTTTTCCCCTCGTACCTGCAGCCTGCTGGATAGCAAAAGCCGGAGGGAAGGCATGCACTCCTGCATATGGTGCGGCAGAGATGATCCCGGGAGCAGCTGCAAAATACCAGGACATTTACACTTTCTAATAGAGGCAGAATGGGAATGTGGTTAAGAATAGAGTGTGCTGGATGTAATTTAATAGCCTTTTGTACCAAAAGCAGCAGCAACAGCGTGATGTTCAATAGTGGGTTGGCTGTTCCCAGTTGGCAGGTCCGGGCGAGTGTAGTCACGGCTCTTGTCGTTATTATATTTGACGTTTAAACTGGTAAGTTTGGAAAAGCTGATACGCAAGGTACAGCAGCCATTGTAGATGTTCTGTCCATCTAGAGCCTGAGGAAAGAGAGATTTTTAAATGTAGACTTTCACATTCTTTCACAGTTTGTGAGTCAAGTCACCTATTTCTATAGCGCTTTATACAATACCGATTATGTCAAAGCAGCTTCACCGATAAACAGCAGAATCAATTATGGAAACTCAACTATGAAGACAGTTCAGATTCTGCTGTAAAATGGCTCTAAATGACAATAAGTGTCATTATTATTTAACTCAAGTCAGTTCAGTGTTGCTTCCATTCAGACAGGGCTGCATGATGAATTGCATTTTAATCATGATTTCTGTTTCTCTCGATTTATTAAGCATAATCATCTGCAATATTTGCCCGCTGATTATTTATCACAAAGGCATATTTTAATTTGCCATTTGCATCATCTTGCATTGGTAACAAGCCTCAAAAGCTTTCATGATTGCGGTTGCCAGATTTCATGTGTTTAAATCCCCCAATCAGAGCTTTTGATACATCCCCAATCGATACATTTTCTGCTCAGTGGTTAACTAAATCTTCTCAACCTAGCAACCATGCACAGGCACTCTCTGATGAAAAACAAAGTTTCAATACTTGTCATTAGAGATTATGGCTGATAGATGGCGCTACTCACCAGCTTGGCATTTTGTGCCATCAGGCCATCAACAAACTGGAGGAGAGCTTGAAACTGGTTGTTTTTTGTGAAAGTGATCACTTTCAGCACAGTGCCAAACTTCGAGAAGATCTGTTGAGGAACCAAACATATTTTAGTATCGAACAACCATAACTGCCAACAGTTACAGCCTTTTTATATAATGCATTATAAAAGTAGTTTGAATGCATTAACTATGCCTTATAATGCACTGTATAATGCATTGTATGATCTCATGAATAATTGTAACCACAGTTATAATTAAAACACATGACAACGAACTAGGGCTGGGTAAAAAATATCGATATCTCGATATTAATTGATTCTCATTTTTACGGAAGGATATCGATTCTTAAATCCCAAGAATCGATTAGTCTAGCCTGTTTTCAGTTAATGGACGGAACATTGAAGGGCACTTCCCATCCAATAAATCGCAATAAGCATTGTGCTTTGGTACTTTTAATATGAAACAGTCTCAGATTTCAAATTCTTTCCATTGTATTGCAGTATTCAAACAATAAATGCTGTTTTGGCGCTGTTTAATGTGGAGGGACAGATCGCTGTAGCGCCTCAGACGCGAGCGGCAGCATGAGGCGCACGTGAACTGATCATCTCCTCCACATTAATACCAGTTTCAGCACAAAATAAACATGACTAAACATCCGAAGGCAAGTTAAAAGAAAGAGTATAACTTTACAATCCGTATCCTGTCTCATATAATCTGTCAATCAGTGTTTCAGCCGCGCAAAGACGTCAATATAACGGCTTGTAAACAATGTCACATAACATCACATTTACCTCAGAAAAACATATTCGGTGAACAAACTCATTAGTCAGATAGAAAAATAAACTGTAGAGAGGGGCATTTTGCTAAATATATGCACCATATAACATTTATTATAAATGTATATAATATACTGTTCTTCAATGTTTAATTTATGTTTGAATAAATCCATCAAGTTTTTATGACAGCCACCATTATGTTTATATTTCAAATAAATTAATTGAAGTAGAAATATTATTATGTAATTGTAACTATTATTTTAAAGACTTCATTAAGTGTAATTTTAACAAATCAGTCCATTTTAACCTTCAATATTATAGTAATGCAGTACCAACTGACTCTCATGGATATTTTACAGCATTAGTTGAGAGATTTCTTTTCCTTGAGAAACTTTGGCATGTACTGTACCTGATATATATCCAAAATAATTTATATTGAATCGAATCGAATCGCAAGCTTGTGAATGAGAATCGAATCGAATCGTGAAATTTCTGTCAAAACCCAGCCCTACAACGAACCTTCAAATATTATAATGCATTTTAACTCTGGTTATTATTATTGAAAATACAAAATGCATTACACATAAAGAATTTAAAGTGTTACCAAAATTAGCCAAAGCCTTATGGCTGAGAGTGAGCAAATGATGAAAATGTTCTCTTTAGTAAGAAAGGAACTAGAGCAAGTGTATACCTGGTGCAGGACATCTAGGGTCACAGGGTAGAAGAGGTTTTCAACGATGACCCTCAGGACAGGGCTGGGGCCAGTCAAACCAGATGGGTCAACGGCACCTAGAGTCATGCTACCTGTCTGGACAGCATTCACCGCCTGCAGTGCTGCCTGTGCCCTCTGTAGACACCAAAAATCACGCATATTACATTTAAATGACCATTTTTTTATTGCATTAATTTTACACCTATGCATCCATATGCACATTTTTATGTCTGAAAATGCATGAGTGAAATTTGTAGACAGCAGAGTATGGAGTAAACACTGTAAGCTACGTTTCTGTGTTTACTCAAACAGAACGAAGCAAAGTAAATTAAGCAATCCTCCAAATGAGCGCTGATGGGCTACAGCTGTGGAATTCACAGCTAAAGGCCTTTAGTGGCATGTAAACTGTGTTTAGAGAGGAAAACGGGCAGTGTGGAAAATGCGGAAAACAAAAAACAAGATGCACAGAAGAGAGCCAATCAGACCCTTGGCTCGTATAAATCATCCAGTGCACAGCTGCTGCAAATAACTCATTGTTATAAAATACGTCTGTCTTTATTTATGTGAAAACATTTACAAATGAATCAATATGTCAGAAATGTGGAATGAAGCCACATGCAGCCCAGTACGTAGTGCATGTGCTGGCTGAGAGAATTTGAAGCACATACCACTTGGTTCGGTGAGTTGTCTGTTTTTAGCTCTTTGTGGTTTGAGTACTGCATGAAGATGGGATGATTTCTGATGACGGGCGTTACAGAGGAGTAGTAAGTAACCATCGTCTGGGCTGCTTCTTCAGTATTCATTTCCAAGAAAGCCTGCACAAAAATGCAGATCATGCAATTTGCCTTAAGCCCGGAAAATGCTCTATGCAAGCACATGGACACAAACACTTCTAGCTAAACAAACTCAGTTTCACAGAAATTACCTATTCTTTAATGTAGAACTTTAATTTTAAAGTCTTTTTTGTCCACCAAGATGGCATTTATTTGGTCACAAAACTAGTAAGAAAGAAAAGTAATATTGTGAAATATTATTACAATTTAAATGAATGGATTTTCTATTTTAATATACTTTAAAAAACCCTGTGGTGCAAACCTGATTTTTCATCATTACTCAAGTCTTCAGCATTACATGATCCTTCAGAAATTATATTAATTTGCTGCTCAAGAAACAGTTCTAATTATCAACTTTGAAAACCGTTGCGATGCTTAACATATTTGTAGAAACAGTTATATAGATTTATATAAATATAAAATTTTCCCCAAGTTTTTCAAAAGAACAATTTATTTGAAATAATTTATAAATGTTTATTAAAATTATAAATGTATTCATTGTCACTGTTGATCAACATATAATGCATCATTGCTGAATAAAATTGTTCATTTTTCAAAAATGCTAATTTTAAGTCTCAATATATTAGTTTTTATTAATAGTATGATTTAGTTTGTTTTATATTTAATTTTATTTTTGTCATTTTATTAGTTTTTATGTCTATATAGTTTTCAATATTTTTATTTTAGTTCAAGTTAAACTAAATAAATTAGAAACATTTCCTTGGGAAATAGCTGCAAGTTTTATTTTATTTTAGTTACTATTTATTTTTTCAATTTTTTTTATGGTTTTAGTTATCTATCATTACCTTGATTTGTTATTAGGGATGTAATGATTAACCGCAAGCCGGTTGAAAATCGATTCAAATATGTGACGATTTAAAACGGTTGAGATGCTAAACAAATGGCGATTCATTTAGGTGTCGGAGTTTATATGAATGTACGTCTGAGGGGAACTTACTGTCTTTAGAAAAGTTTAAATGGCATTTTTCTTTTCCTCTTGCCTCTGTATAATGCATATTAAAGTTCATAAGTGCAGCGCTGCTTTGTTTACAGCGGAAACCAGGAAACGCTTTAAGCGCCACCTGCTGGCAGAGAGTGAATCTGCATCTCATTCAGCTCGTCTGCTGTTTCATGCAGATATGTTTATGTATAGTTTCACAAAACTGAAGTCAACGTTCAGTTTTTGCTTCAAATTTCGAAATTATACAATCTAATTTAGATTGAAAGCTACTCATGTTGCATGTATGCAGCATCTTTGTTTGGATCATGATTAAAAAAAGAGCGCAGACAAAGGCTTATTGTTTATATGAAGAGATTTATTTGATTTGGGGCTTGTTTTAAAATTTCTATTTAGTTTTGTTATTTACATTTACATTATATTTCAATTTTGTCATTTAGCAGACGCTTTTATCCAAAGCGACTTACAAATGAGGACAATAGAAGCAATCAAAACCAATAAAAGAGCAATAATATGCAAGTGCTATATTAGTATATTATTATTATTATAGTGTTCTATTTAAATATCACAAAGAAATGTGCAGCATTTTGTCCAAGCAATAATAAAAGGACACATTTAATTGATAATTTGTCTTAAATCTCATTTTGTAAAAAAAAAAAAGTGTGAATCGAATCGTGAGTTGGGTGAATCGTTACATCCCTATTTGTTATAGTACAACACATTAAGACACTCACAAACAATGTTTAGCAAAAGAAATACTACAATCTGATGTTAACATTGCTAAGATAAACGTTTTACTCCATACAAAAACAATACCTAAGCACACAAATATTGGGGACAATGGAAATATTTTCCAGTTTAAGTACAGCATTTACTACATGTATGAAAAATCCAAAAATTTTTGGTGGACAGCAACGTTAAGTCAACTTCGAGCTAATTCTAAGAGTGTCAAATGGAGAGGGAATGATACCTGGTTCTTTCCCTTCAGCAAGAGCAGATTGGTGACTTTGCCAAAGGGAAGGCCGAGGGAGATGACCTCCGCTTCGTTGATGTCATTGGGCAGCTTGCGGACATGTATAACTCTGGACGGGACGCCAGGACTTCTGATGTCACCTTTGAACTTCTTGCTGTCGTTGGCTGTGTGGAAAGCAGATGATCAGGGCGGGTTGCTGGGATGGGAAAAAACTAAACGCATTTACCAAGGAAATAATGACTCAAGAGCAAACGGATCCTACCTGCTGAGCTCATGATATAGGGCCCACTGGAAACACAGGAGAACAGCTCGTCAGATCCTCTCTGGGAAAAAAAAAAGAGAGCGAAAAACTCCAGGTCAAACAGGTTTCAGTCATTTTTAAGAAGTTTAGACAGGCAGTTCTGAGGTTTACAAAAAGAACACTTGAGGAAAAAACGATGGTAGACTAATCCAACCTTTAACCGGAATGCCAACAACCACCAGTAAAGGAAAGAATGATAGTGGGATGTCCAAATAAGGACAAGTTTACATCAGAAAACTCTGAACGCAGGAAATGGACAATGTTGCATTCAGTTTTCCTGTGCAAACAGCATAGCCTTAAGGCTGGGTGGGGTCAGAGATCGACCACAAGACATCCCCCCACCAGAAACCTATGAAGCAAGATCTCAGTAGACCATGGGGAGAGGGGCAGTTTTACATTTCCGGGTTGTCAACCAAGAGGAATGAGTGTGCAGACTGAATCTTGAATTTGCTCTTTCACACTTTCCTTTGATTTAAAGAAGGACGGAACATGTCTATGTGAAGGACCAGGACATTTATACAACTAAACCTCTGTGCATGGTATCAAACACCACATTTCAACCCAGGAAGAGATCACACAAAAAAATGGAAACTCATCATTTACTCCCCAAAACCTTTACTAGTGTCTTTCTTCTGTTGAACACAACCGCAGATATTTTGAAGAACGTGGGTAACCAGACAGTTTCTGGTTCACATTGACTTGGTGTCAGCGGGGGCCAGCAACTGTTTGGTTATCCATATTCTTAAAAATATCAAAATATCTGCTTCTGTGCTCAGTGGAAGAAATTAATAGAGGTTGGAACAACTATCCCATTAAACCAAGATTACATGTGACTAACAAATTAATACACCACAGTTCTGCTAATAACTTGCGTCTTTGTCCCAACAGTTGAGACAAACAAAGCAACAGAAGATGGCTGGATTACGATTTTGTGTATGACTAAAGCAAGAGTGAATTAAGTGTATTCAGCAGAAACTCCATGCAACCACACAGGCCTGCCCACCACATATTAAAATTCCACAGTCAAACGACTCAATGAAAACCACATGTAAACCAGAGGGGGGTGGCTACACAACAAGCATCTGGTACAACAAACTAAGCTAAGAAACAACTGTTTAAAGGGTTACTGCAAAACAAGCTAAACTGGGAACTTAAAGATTTTACAGAAACCTTGTTTACAGCTCTGCTCAGTTGCCTGTTACCATAAACTGCCAATGAATTGACAACAAGCCTGCAATGTTTATAGCAATAATGCTAAATTATCATTTTTAGCAGCAGGACTTCTATTCTAGTCAAATTAATTTCGGGTTTTGTTTTGCCCACAGAATTAGTTAGAGAAATTTGCTTTGTTCAATGTAGCCAGTACTTTGCAGACAGGTACAGATTGATGTGTGTATTATTTCCTCTATTTTTATATTCAGATAACCTTCTAACATTCAGTAAAATCATAAAAACATCTTGAGAAAATCTTAATACAAGTATCCTTATTTCATACTGTACATTATAATGTCGTGATGCCTAAATTACCTTGAAGCATTTAAAACATTGAAAAATACCATGTTACCAATTAAGTTTGGTTTTAGTTAAATTGTGGTCAACGTTTTAACCATATGAAAACAAGGGAACAAATTACTACAATGTGGTCACAATTTCACTACATTAAAACTACAGAATACATTTGCACAGCTTTACAATTTGACTGAAATGAGGGAATTAATGAATAAAACGTGAAATGGTGTGAACAAATTCTTAATTTGAGGCCACAATATCCATTAGTGTGGTTCTTATTTTTTTAGTGCTTGCTTTATTTTTTTATTTATTTAATATCAGCCATAGCATTAAATAATTATCAGCTTATCTGTTTCCCGGTGCACAAAGTAGTGCATCACAACAAAAACACAATGTTCCATGTTTTAACAAATTGAAATGGTTTTCTATGGTAAACAACAGCATGTTACATATGCCGCTGATAGAATTTAACTTGCACTGAACCTGGAACATTCCTCAAAACTTCTAGATAGTGTCAGGCAACACTATCTCAGTGCATTAAACAAAATTCATTGAGCATGACAAACACAAACATATAATGTCGTGATGCCTAAATTACCTTGAAGCATTTAAAACATTGAAAAATACCATGTTACCAATTAAGTTTGGTTTTAGTTAAATTGTGGTCAACGTTTTAACCATATGAAAACAAGGGAACAAATTACTACAATGTGGTCACAATTTCACTACATTAAAACTACAGAATACATTTGCACAGCTTTACAATTTGACTGAAATGAGGGAATTAATGAATAAAACGTGAAATGGTGTGAACAAATTCTTAATTTGAGGCCACAATATCCATTAGTGTGGTTCTTATTTTTTTAGTGCTTGCTTTATTTTTTTATTTATTTAATATCAGCCATAGCATTAAATAATTATCAGCTTATCTGTTTCCCGGTGCACAAAGTAGTGCATCACAACAAAAACACAATGTTCCATGTTTTAACAAATTTAAATGGTTTTCTATGGTAAACAACAGCATGTTACATATGCCGCTGATAGAATTTAACTTGCACTGAAGCTGGAACATTCCTCAAAACTTCTAGATAGTGTCAGGCAACACTATCTCAGTGCATTAAACAAAATTCATTGAGCATGACAAACACAAACATTCAATGTGTTAACTTTTTCTTGGATGTGGCATGATGGGATACTTGGCTAAACAGATTAAAAGGTGTGAAAGACAGGGGGAGGGGCGAAGACTGCAACAATTCACAACAAACCATAAAAAATGGGGTTGTTAACACAGCAGCTCTGATTGTAATGCGTTCACCATGGAGACCTTGTACCTGCGCTGCAGGTAACTGAAACCCAACACTGAAATGAATACACAAGACCCATTATCTCCATACGCCCAGGTGTGCCTTTCACCCACAATTACTGTTCAAACTTCAGCCATTTACCACACTAACCATACAGGTTATGAGCACTGATCCAGACTTCAGTTTTACGTTATAATAGCAATAGTAATTATCCATGTACAGACTCCATACAGACTTTAACATATAAACATCTGGACACTACAAACTCAACAACTGAAAAAGTTCGTTCTGAGATTGGATTTAAAATAGTTGCATTTTCCTGCATTAAGTATCAGGTTCAGATCGGAGTAAAAAAGGATATTTGATGAGAAACCGTGATTTTCTTCTTGGGAACTGACTGAATTGTGAAACAGACAAGAATTGAGCTTGACTGAATGCAAGTTTGCCAAAACAAAACCTTCTAAATAGCCGTTTAGCTACTGGTTAACATTATTGTGGCCTAAATGATGTCATCAGATAAGGAAAGTCGTTTTAGTGGATGTTGCATTTACATTTTGATCAAAGATAGTGAATAGTAGAATAACATGGACCAATCATTCACAAAAAAACGAACAGAGAAGAAGCAAAAATGTCATGATTTCATGTTAACTAGTAACACAGGCAAGCTTTAGATTCTCGTATATTGGGCTAATTTAAACTCCATCTAACAAGATGACAAACCACAATAGTTCCAGTTAAAACAAGCTGGGACTATTGCGAATCGTCGGCTTGCTGCCTGTAACCAGCACCTGCGACCCACAAGCTATTGACCTGCATTCTTCACGAGATACAGAGAACAAGAAAGAGAGACTGATAGCATCAAGCGAACCCCCATGTGACCCATTAGCACCTCCCCCAGCCATCTTCCCTCTGATCAGCACTGCTGAACAAACACAAGAGCTACATGTGTGTGCTGAGCGATGAGGCAAACATATTTGTATTTGATGAATAAACGAACAGAGAAGAAGCAAAAATGTCATGATTTCATGTTAACTAGTAACACAGGCAAGCTTTAGATTCTCGTATATTGGGCTAATTTAAACTCCATCTAACAAGATGACAAACCACAATAGTTCCAGTTAAAACAAGCTGGGACTATTGCGAATCGTCGGCTTGCTGCCTGTAACCAGCACCTGCGACCCACAAGCTATTGACCTGCATTCTTCACGAGATACAGAGAACAAGAAAGAGAGACTGATAGCATCAAGCGAACCCCCATGTGACCCATTAGCACCTCCCCCAGCCATCTTCCCTCTGATCAGCACTGCTGAACAAACACCAGAGCTACATGTGTGTGCTGAGCGATGAGGCAAACATATTTGCATTTGATGAATGGACTGCATTCATCTCGTCATATCAACAGCCAAAACCAATCTCTGAGGAATGTCTCTGAAACAGGTTCAATCATTAGGCTGAGGTAGAAAGTGCGCCGAAACAATAAAATGCTTGTCACCTGAAGATCATCTAACAGTCAGAACATCTGATGACCAATTTTAAGACATTAAATTACAACAGAACATCTATATTTTCTTAATTAATGCATTTGATCTCATCGTGCATGAATTTTCAGTGCATTTTAAATAAAGAAAACCATGTTTGTGCTGATAACAAAGGCAGTGTGTAGCTATAGAAAAATAAAATTAATCAATAATATAGCCCGTTGCTCAAGATCAATAGGAATTTTATAAACCATGTTTGGTTTCACCATGCCTTTACTTTGCTGATGACATCACTTAGGCCACAGTAATTTTAACCAATAGCTAGTTAGGAGGTTTTGTTTTAGCAAACCTTTATTCAATCAAGATAACAATCAACTCAATTGTTGTTGGTTTGTTCCAGGTGTGTTCACGGTGTGCGTCCGTTCACTACTGTGTGTGTGCACTTGGATGGGTTAAATGCAGAGCACAAATTCCGAGTATGGGACACCACACTTGGCCACACGTGACGTCACTTCACTTTCACAATCCAATCAATTCCCAGTGTATGAAATCAAGCCCTAGCCAACACCTTTTCTTATTTAATCTCCTATTTCACTTACAAATGTCATGTTACAAAAGTAAAATGAGTTCCGAATGGAGTTTCATGTTGTCTTTATCCCGTAGCCTAATTGCTCTGAACCTGTGACGTAATACAAAAAAATGTCCCTTACAGATCTTTAAAATCCAAAACGAAGAAACCTCTCAGAATCAAACTGTTTAATTAGCATTCAACTCTTAAAACAGTGCTTATCTCTGTACTGTGGTAATCCTCAGACAAATGCAGTGCCTGTAGGTTTCGTGCTGCATAAGTTACTGCATGACCTAAAGCATGTAAGTAACTAACCTAAATGAACCTCATGAATCAGGCTTTTGTTCTACATCCTGTGGGTCCCTCCTCACTAGCCACATACCACAGGAAATAATCTTAAATGAGGGAATGAGTGGGAGTGTTCATGTTGTGGCCTCGTGAAGGCTGATCCAGGCAGCAAGTTAAGGATTTCTTAACTAGGGCCTATGTGTTTCACAACAGCCAAATATTATGAACCAGAATTTGTTTTGGAAATTAAACGACAACTTTGAGTTAATAAAAAGTTAAGGAAGCACAATGTGGCATGGCACGATGCCATAGTGCTTGTTCTAACAAATATCTGATTCACTTTGAAATGATTCACCCCCTTATTGCCAGGATGAATCTTGTCTGGAAGGAGCAATAGCACGAGGTGTGGAAGTCACAAATGGCGCTTTTCCACTGCATGGTACGGCATAGTACGGTTCACTTTTGGGGGTTTTTCCACTGGGTAAAGTACCTGGTACCTGGTATTTTTTTCAGTACCACCTAGGTTGAGGTTCCAAGTAGGGCTGCACGATTATGACAAAAATCATAATTGTTGATTATTCCCTTGAAATTGTAATTGCGATTATTAATTACGATTATCACAATTTACATTGAATGATGTTTATACCATTGTTTGATGCAACTGCGTGCCATATTTTTATATGAAAATAAACAAGCTGAAAACACTCTAACTGAAAAACCTTTAGTGCTTTTCTGTAGTACTAAGCCTCAAATGTCAAATATACATCAGATTGGTTTCTTCTTTAAATTATAAAAAAAGTTAAAATATGAATGGTATTATAATGTTATACTAAAACAATGGAAAAAGATAACATGTAGAAAGAAAAAAACGTATCTTAAGTGTGCAGAATAACATAAGTGGACTTTGAACGATCAAGTAATTGTGGCATCCATAATTGTATTTGTACCCAAAAACGCTTGTTTTGTTAACTGTGTGGAGATGTGCTGATATTGCGTTTGGTCTCGTTCTGTATCGCGTATCTTGTCAGTGTCTGCGCTTGCCTGGCCATTTGTTGTGGAGAAAATAAGGAAAGTGTGTCCAGCTGAATTAATTTAGTATTTTGTTAGACGGGTTTAAAAATTTTAGTTTACCGCGACCAGCCGGCGATTTAAACCTAATTCACTTCAATAAAGATAACTATACATGCTATTCTTTTCATGAGCATCAAGGTGTGGGGGCGCTGCGGTGCAAATTCCACTCATGTTTAGTACATGTTAACTCAAAGATTCGTAGAAAAAATATAAACGTTGGACTCTGTGGTCGATTCTGTGTTAAGGTAAAGCATGTTATTCGCAATTATGTGTTGTGGCTGGGTTGGTCTGCGATGTCTTAGGCCTAATTGAACGGAGGAATTATGGTATTCTTCTGTAGCCTGACGACGAGTAACTTTAACCGTTGTTCATGTGAACTCAAAGACAGCCGGATGCTTTGTTTTTTGTATCTCTCAATTCGTGTCGATAAAGTATAATAGGGTAAATCCTGTATAGTGATTTATCCTATATAGTGCTTGCATAAAGCAAGTAGTGCATACACTTGTAGCTGTTATATATCTTTGTAAGTCATTGTAAGCGCCCACCCAACCCCCCCATTCTTAAATTAGAATTGCATATGTATTAAATTATCGTTCTGACTAGTCAAATTATGTTTGCGACACACTGAAATACAATTGTAATTATCTAAAATATGATTTAAACCAATTTTGTTTTTACACTAATACGCTTGCCATAGTAGGTCGTGCACTGACGATTAGATGACACCATGTGGCAGCTGTTGGACATTACACATAAAACATCCTGATGGTAAAACACAACACGCATGTGTTTTTCGAAATATTCTGTTATGTTGTTCTGATCTGTTGCTGTCTGGATCTGTGGAAGATATTTATAAAAACTGATGAATCCTCAGAAAAGAAAACGAAATCTCTACTCTGAACCAAACTGAAGAAAAGCTTTAAAAAGTGAAATTCAGAACTCTTTGCACATGCAGCTACAAAAACGAGCCCACTTGAGAAGTTACTCTGCATGATCTGAGAAGAAACCACCAAAAGAACTTTTGCTGTTGTCTTTTAACGACAGATTTACATACATGATCGGGACAGCACTGATGTAACTAATAGCACAGGAGAGGAGGAAGCAGAAGCCACTGAACCAGCCGAGAGTTAGTGGGTAAATGGAGGTGAAAAAGACATTGGACAAGAGATCAGTCACAGCTAGAACCAGCTGGAGCAGCCCAAAGACTCGCCCTGCCAAGAAACACAGCAGAGGACTTTCATGTGCAGTATGACCTCAGCTAAAGCTTATACTTAGATGAAGCACATTTGAAGTTTTTGTTTCTATGGAGTTGTAACTTTACCATATTGCTGAGGATGCAGATTCTTGGACAACATGGCTCGCAGTGTTGGCATGGGAACGCAGGCAAACATCATGATCCCTCTAGCTGTTTAAAACAACACATCTCAACCTTTCACTGGAGAAAGCAATATTATGGATAGCGAACTCTATTTTACCCAGAAGTAACTGTTTAAAGTTGCCTTAATTATGAATTTGTTGATTGCAAACACGCAACTTCTAGCTTCACAAGATGTTAATTGATGGACCGGAGTCGTGGATACTTGTGGATTATTGTGATGTTTTTATCAACTGTTTGGACTCTCATTCTGATGGCACCCATTCACTGCAGAGGAAGTGATATAATGCAAAATTTCTCCAAATCTGTTCCCATGAAGGAATAAACTACTCATCTACACATTGTATGGCCTGAGAGCATGTCATAACTAAAATGTTCAGTATAAAAATGCACATGGAGATTTTATTAATTTACACGACATTTCCAGGTCTAGAAATCACATTTTTAATTTGGTTACCTCATATCCAGAATGTTTTTAAATAGAGGGAACACAGTTTCTTTTCTTTTTTTTCAAAGCAAATAAAAACATTTGTTGAGGGGGTGAAATAAAATAAGAAATATCATTCTTATATCATTCTTGTTTTAAATATTTTGTATGTTATCTTGAGGCCCACTAATGAGCCCTGGCTCCCTTTCAAGTCAAGTCATCTTTACTTCTATTACTGCTTTATACAATACAGATTGTGTCAAAGCAGCCTCACAGTAAAAAGCTAAATCAATTATGGAAACTCAACTATGGAATCAATTTAATAGTGAAAAGGTTTTTTAAAGCCTGGCAACCCTGCGCACACACTGTTTTTACATTGATGAGGCGAAAACACCCGGCAAACATTCAAGTTGGAGTTCAGCGATCTCTGAGATATTTTGCTCAAATAAAAGTGTAATACAGCTTGTCTATTTTCTTTCACACGGTCGTTTACGCTGTTTGCAGCAACTAAATCTGTGAACAAATCATGCGAGTTGATTTGTGCTCTTGTGAAAGTGCAATAATAATCAGTGTTGCCAAGTCCGCAGTTTTCCCACTGAATTGGGATACTTTAATACTGTTGCAGCGGGTTCTTTTTTTTTTGTCCGTGGCTTGAAACAAAATCCGTGCAAGGAGGTTTTGAGCCTCTGGAATGCGATTTTGGAGCTATTTTGATAGAATGTGATTGGGATATTTTTGAGTACCAATTTGGCTGGTTTTGTTATGCAGACCTGGCAACCCTGATAATAATAGTCACTGGTTGACAACCACTGCTCTATGGCTATTACTGGAGACCTATTTCAGTGATATCTGTCGGGTGGGGACTTTATGTGCATCATTACACGATAAATCACTTTTAATTACCTTAAAACAAACTCACCCAGGAAGTAGACCCAGCTTTCTACAGTGAATGCCATGATTGCCATCCCAGTACAGTTGGACACAATACCCAGTAGAGTGAGGGCTGTGTCTCCCAACACTTTGAACAGACCCAGGACCCCTATGAAACTACTCAGGTACATGGCGCTGGTGGCGGCTCTGCCATATCCGGCCCAAATTGAGTCCCAGCTCAGGGGGGGCTTCAGCAAATACAGCTGGAGCACATTTTCTGCCCCCACCATGCCTAGTATGAACAACACCATGGCTGACATCAGCATGCCTACAGAGACTCGATCCATCGTTTTCCCATTTTCGTATTCAGCCAGCAATGGCTCACTCTCGGATAGGGAATGTCTCGAGTCAGTGAGGGCAAACACAGAGTACAGTAATGCCACAACGCTGACTAGAATTGCTGTCAGGAGGAGAATTGATGGTCCCATCTGGTACAGATATCCAGACAGGAGGCCTCCCACGACTCCTGCGACCCCAAAACAGAAGTCCACGATGTTGAGTTTAAGAGTGCGTTTGCCCTGCTCCGAGCTCAGAGATGCCAAAGCCGCCACCCCGGCCCAGAACATCGGCCCGCCTCCGCTCAAACCATGCAGCAAAGAACCCAAGTACAGAAACTCCAGAGGAACTTCACAGTACATAAAGATGACAAGCGTAAACATGCCCAAAACCGAACCCATTTGAGAGGCCACCAGGAAGACTTTAGGTCCATGACGGTCTGCCATGCGGCTCAATGGTATAATGGACAACATGGCCGCCACAGAGGACAACACACTCTGAATAAGAAGAAAGCGTGAGGATAACGCCTGTGCCTGATCGCTGTCTCCTGCTGTTGCCTTCAGTGACTGGTTGTACACGGTCTGTGTGAGGGCCATGTCAAAGAAGGATGTTCCCAGTTTATTGATGACAACCACCGGCTCCACTAAAGTCAGAATGGCCCTCATTTGATTGGCAGACTGGGAGCTTGAGGCTGTAATTTTTAACCTTTAATACAAAAAAAGCAGTATTGATACTGAATGTGTGTGTATTTGGAATAATTAAGATTTTTTAAATGTTTTGAAAGAAGTCTCTTATGCTCACCAAGGCTGCATTTCTTTGATCAAATATACGGTAAAAACAACAATATTGTAAAATATTATTTCAATTCAAAATACCTGTTTTTCTAGTTGTTTATTCCTGTTTATTCTGTTATTACTCCAGGTTATTTCCAATTATGTATAATGGTTATTATTATTATCAACGATGAAAACAGTTTTTGCTGCTTAATATTTTCATGAAATCCATGATACATTTTTTTTCAGGATTCTTTGATGAATAAAAATCTCAAAATAACAGCCTTTATTTGAAATAGAAATCTTTTCCATCACTTTTGATCACTTGAATGTGTACTTGTTGATTTAAAAAAAATCATACCTACTCTGAAACGTTTTAATAACAGATAATAATAAGAAATGTCTCTTGAGCAGCAAATCAGCATATTAGAATGATTTCTGCAGGATCATGCGATACTGAAGACTGGAGTAATGATGCTGAAAATATAGCTTTGCATCACAGAAATAAATTACATGTAAAATATATTAATATAAAAAACAGTAATGTTAAATTGTAATAATAGTTCACAATATTACTGTGTGTTAATTTGGTCAAATAAATATAGCCTTGGTGAGTATGAGACTTCTTTCGAAAAACATAAAAAATAACAGGTTCCCATACTGTGACAACTTGCCCCACTGTAGGGGGTCAGTGTGTATTGAATAAACTACTTTTTTGCTTGGGCGATGAAAATGTCCAATTGCTTTTTGTAGCCAAGAGTTTAAGGTATATGTCTATACAGAAACGTACAACAATAAACCCACCCTGCAAAATATTCACTAGAGTAAAATGTGTGACAACTAGCCCCAGTCACTCCTACATATTGAAAGTGATGTTGCATGCAAATAAACAAATCACATGGTCCAAAGATTGATCAATGTCAGATCCAAATTATAATAGAGAATAAAATGTTGTCCCACTTATTATACAACCAATAACACATGCATACAGTAATGCATTTAAATGCTACTGCAGGCTAATATGAATATTCGTTTATAAATACAGGAAAAAATGCACTCCACTTACTCAAAAGGTTTTATCCACTGGAAATGGATTTTAATTGAAGTGAAAGAGTGGAAAGCCCCGCTTGGCACTGATTTGCAGTTTAATGCCGAATGGAAGCTGTGTGATTGAAGTGAAAGTGATTTTAAAAGGTAACTTGTTCCTGCTTGTAAAAGCATCTACCATGAAATTCCCTTAATTTCACCTCTGAGAGCATAAAACAAAGTGTGGTACTAATAGAAATGGGTTCAGAGGAGGATTTTGAGTCTTGTCAAGCATCCGTGGCTTTATTTAATCTGCACTGTTGTTATGTAGACATTTTCAATGACACTGGCATGAAATGAACAAACAATTAAGCAAACGGCATTGCATGCATTTAGAAAATCATTTATTAATGGAGTTTATCCTCTAGAGGGCGCTGCTGTGCCGTGGCCATACATTCAAAAAAGAAAAAGAAAAAGAAAAGAAAAAAGAAAAGCTAAAAGTGTATCTGAAATATTGCACATGGGTTTTCATTAAAGGGAACCCACGTGAAGGAAGATTGTTCAGCAAGTTCTCTTATTTAGTGAGATTAGAATATTGCTGGAACTTTAACATGCAAGAAGTTAGAAAACACGACAAGATTGATATTGCACGTCGTTTTTGCTGCTTATGAAGGTTTACGTTAAAGGTATTGGACTAGTACTCTTTTTTTTACCCTTTTACATTATGTTTGAATTTCTTTCTGCAGTACCAGTGGCAAGGAATCACTGTTCAGGGCTAAACCTTAAAATCTTCTATTGAAAAATTTTATTATATACGTACATTAAACATGTCTACTAAAAATCAAGCCTTTTATTATATATATATATATTGCATATATTATTAGTATTATTATGTGTTAACAACACAGAATACATCAATGTTATCTTTTGATATTAAGTTAATTTTGACATACCAGACTATTATTGAAACGAAACTAAATTACAACGTCTAATCTGTAATTGTACATAAAAACAATTATCATATTGCATTTACAATACAGCAAAAATCTCCAGTGCAACTTTATCTTCAATATTCAATACAAAAATAATCTTCTATTGATATTTTATATTTTTTCAGTGGAAAGCAAGATTCAACATTATTTAAAAATAAAGACCACTTTGTTAGATCAACAGGCTTGTGTATTAATGAGTTCATGTCCAGGTCCAGATCTCATGGTCCCTCCTCTCTATGTAGGAACCCGGCTCTGTGATTCTACTTTGCTTTTTTGGTTTTATTCCTTGTATAAAAAGCAAGCTGGTCTATCCATTTAAGTGCTGAGGATCTGAAGGTTAGTGACATTAATAATTTGGAACACAGTCTGATGTTGTATTTTCAGATGACAGATCTGTATAAATGTGTATATTTTATAAGTATTAAGGATGGTAGTTAAATGTTAGTACTGGGCGGAGAAATAGATTAAGAAAGTTTTCATGATCCAGTTTGCTAGAGCTTACAAATCACCCCATGCAAGCAGGTAAGATGTTCTCCACACCTACACCTATTTCCACCACACCAGTCGATTCAGACCAGCCAGCTAAACTGAGTGAGATGGAAGCAATGTCCATGTTTCATGTTCATTGATTTTATATGGTGAGGTGACACTAGAAGAGTGCTTGGTAAGTGTAATGTGGAATTAAAACCAGTCCTTCTCATCTGAAGATGATTTCTGGTGTGTCCTGTTATGTCGGTGCTGATTCATTAGCTCTCCTGGTTGGTGTACATGCCTGCCTCCCACTGCAGGGCTCTTTGGTTTTTATGCCTTATTACACGGGTGGCCACTACAACCTACAGATAAACCAGAGTTACACAACATGATCAAACTGGGTCTGTTCCAAAATCCAGCAGAGGGCACTAGACATCGAAAACATCAGCTCACCTCATTGTTTATGGCATCAATAGGTTGGATCCCAGCATACTGAGGAAAGAAAAAGTTATAAAGTGAAAAAAATGTCTATACAGCTCTTACTTTGCATTGTGACATTAGTCAACCTAAAAATTCTATTCTTTACTTATGCATGTCATTTCAAACGTGTATGACTTTCTTTCTTCCACGGATTTGCGATTTGGAATGACATGAAGATGAAGGCGATTACACAGTTTTCATTTTTGGGTGAACTATCTTTTTTAAGGGCTGTTTACTCGAGAGGTTTGTGACTTCCTGAAAGAAACTTCACTCACTGCACTTTCTTCCAGCTTCAGTTTGACCCGTCTGTCCTCAAAGTCCTTTAGCAGTGTCTCAGTCAGACCTTTCTGGGAAGAAAGCGATGACAGGTCAGCAAGTGCGCTCAAGGGCTTGATGGGGGTTGTCCTGGAAACAGTTGGGGACATGGGTTTCGGGCTGCCCCATGGCTGGGGTGTCATAATTGACACAGAGGGAAGTCTGAAAGTGGGTCGTGGTGAGGACAACTGTGAACTTTTATCTGGAGAGATAAACAAAGAAAAACAAGAGATTATGTTTACTATTCATTCACCTACTTACACGAGTCATTCGTTTCCCCATACGTTTTCAATGAATTACCATGTTTAAAAATCATGATTTTCTGAAACAAATACATCTTAACATACTATATGTCTGTTGAAATGTAGTCTTAATTCCATTATGGATACAGATTCTGAACTGATTAGTGATCTGTGATCTTGGCCTGTCGTGAATCCACCAGCACAAATTATATTGGAAAACAAGACTAAGCATGTAGGCATTTGATTGTGTGAAAAGCAATCTTTAACTTCAAAATGCACATTTACATCCATAAAGTAAATGATTAATCATTCTTCAGTGGAGCAGAATGTCATGGTATGTCCAAAGTTCAGAAACTACGTTGGCAATTCCTGCTCATTCCTTGGTGCTGCTGACATCCATAAACATTAAACGCTTTAATCAGTAAGCTACTGTATAAAGCAGAAAGTTATGGAATGCACATGCCACAAACATTGTACAGAATAATAAGACAGTTTCCCAGCAACAGGCAGTATCCCTCCTTACCCATTTGTTATGTTAAGCATGTTTGAGTGCAGTGAGACTGAAGAGTTATACCTGTCATGGATGATCGAGAAGTGTCCAGACTCCCAGAATAAGGATTACTGTAATTAGTTTTCTTTTCTGAAAATACCGAATCCACTTCTGCCATGTTCCCATGTGGAGTTTGTGGTGAAAATACAGTTTCCTCGCTGGTTAGAGGAGACCTGGGTTCAGAGGAACTTGGCACTGGATTCACGGATGCTGGGTTGGGTACTGAGAAAGACTGACTACTGGACTCTCTCAGCTCTTGGAGCTCTTGCTCTCGTCTGAGGTCTTCTTCGATTTCCTGACGGATGCTGTTTGGGGCATTCTGCATTTTGGGGCTCCAGTCGGTGTACTCGAGGTGAGATTTCCAGGTAGGAGTGTACCGACTAATTTTAGCAGGTTCCAGTGGGGACGGATAATTTTGAGGGTAAAATCTGTTCCTTCCTGACATGCTGTTGTCATTTTCCACAATCCAGGATGACTCTTTCTTTGTTCTGAGGGTATTGGTTTGGCACTCTACACCATTTTCTTTATTAATGCTTACTTTAAAATGGTCCTCAAGACATGCACTTACTTGGACTTGTTTTCCAAAAGTGCTGCTGTCAGAGTTTCTCTGAAGGATAGATTCATCAGGATGTCGATGAGGACAGCAAGGCGAAAGAACTTCCTTTGAGTCAAAAAGGTCACCTTCCTCTACTAGTGCAGCTTTCTCTCTAATCAACATGTCATCTGCAGAGACTGTGCTTTGCTCTAAATCAGTTGTGGGACTTTCTCTTAGACTTGCCCCCAAAGATGTTACTGGAATTTCATCTGGTTGTGACTCAAATGACTTCTTATTGTCCTGTACTTGGTTCTCTTGGGTATCATGGCTTGAAACACTGTTTGTGATCTGTCGCTGTTTCTCAAGCTCACGCTCTCTCTGAATAAGGAAACTTACTCTGTTGGGTTCTTTGGGTTTTGCAGCTTTCACCTGTGGCGATGACAGGGACAGAATTGGCTTTATCCTGATCTCCACCATCTCTGAATTGTCTTTGTGCAAGATACCCCTTGATCGACGTAGACTCTCTTCCCGTTGTTGGGAAATTCTGATTTCCCTTTGAATGGGAGTCTCCTCTGCACTTGACATCGTCAAGCTGCTTTCCATTTCTGAAATGGAAGGATCGTTCGAAATGTTACCATCGCTGGCGTATCCTCCACTTCGGTCACCAAGACCAGAGTCAACATCATCTAAGGCACCTCCATTTTTTGAATCCTCAGTCACAGTTTCAGTCTTTACTTCTTTTTCTTGTTGTGTTGCTTGTGGGATCTCATTCTCCTCTGGGCTGTTCTCTTTGCTTACTTGTCTTAGAGTGAAGATGCTGGCCGTTGAGGATAGAGTTCTTCCCCGCAGTTTGGGGGAATAAGGGAGCCGCTCGGGACTCTGTAGGAAGGGGTTCTGTTTTGATTCTTCCATCATTAGAAACTGCTTTCGTGCTGCATTGAAGTCAATTTGCTCATTGTCTATGGTGCCAGGCTCCACCCTGGCTTCTTCAGTCTTCTCGCTCACTGGTTTGTAGCTTAGACTAAACCCATGCAGGAGTCTTTGTGGCGTGTTACTGAGGTTCAGATTTTCTAAGACACTCCACTGCTCTTTAAGGGCAGGGCTTTTCTTGGGTGCCTGATTCCGGATGATCTCAATTCGGTCTGGATTTTCCCCATCTTCGTTCATTGTGGAGGCATCCTCGATTTGGTAATGGTCATCTCCATTAGTTTCTTCGAAAAGCCTTCCAGGTATTTTTTCCTCTGTGTACGTCTGTAGCTTAAAGGTGCTCTTCTCCTTCAGGGTATTCAGTTTGGCCTGCCTTTGTGAAGAAACCATGTAGACCTCATTCATCTCTGCTTCTGGACTTGCTGGGTCCTCTACAAAGGAATAGAATCCAACATGTGAGCCTGTACTGCTGGCGGTTCCAGGGCTGCTGGGGTTGCTTGGAGTACTGGGCCTAAAGTCTTCACTGTCACTTCCATCCTCAGACACAGCCACTTGCCTAGCCTGGACCACCACATCTGGAGGACTATTGCCATATCCAGAGGACACTATCACAGTGGGCTGCATGTCTGTTACAGTTATGCTTTCAAAGCTGAACCTGAAAGAGTTACCATCCTGACTGCTACTCCACGTGTTCTCTAGTGACTGTGGTTGGCCTGTAGGGCTCAATATGGAGCGCAAATCCGACTGCTCTAGCTTAGGGGAGAAGGGCTTCATCACCCAGCGCTTTGGGTTGCTGATCATGGGAACTCTGGGTGGTGGATGGTTCTGGGCAGCCCTGGGAATTAGAGGTCTCAGAGAAGAATGGGAATGGATCACAGCCTGCTAGTCTACTGAGGAGTGAGTGCATGTATCATATGGGTTGACTGTCACAGTTGATGCCTGTCTCTGGGTAATAACAAAAAAAAAGAAAGACAACAGATTTACTTCTGGACAGTGCAGACTATCAGATGATTAACACACTGTGTGTAGAGAGTAAGTAAGTAAACGTATTTCCCGATATGTAACATACATGGTTTACAAGGTACAAGGTTTAACATGTTGTGTCTAATAAGAGAGAAGAACATGTAAAAAGTACATTTAGAACATTTATCAAACATTTAACATTACATTAACAAAAACGAAACAGTGTTAAAAATATAACACTAGAAAAAGACAGTACTTTCACTCCTGACTTTTAAAACTGTCCTTTGTAAAATTTTACCATATTTCTTGTAACCGAGTAAACGTATTTTACTTGGCATTTTGTTCAGTTTTGTTTAATTTCCTTATGTTAATACTGGAAACTATGATTGCAACTTTAATGAAACTTTATTAATTTAAAAAATCTATAACTGGCATAATTGTAA
The DNA here is from genome assembly GCF_001515645.1 of Sinocyclocheilus grahami. NCBI lineage: Eukaryota > Metazoa > Chordata > Actinopteri > Cypriniformes > Cyprinidae > Sinocyclocheilus > Sinocyclocheilus grahami. The sequence continues at coordinate 310,228 of NW_015505344.1, read as the reverse complement.
TAGAATGCATTCCCTTGATAAATTGTTTAGAATGAACATCAAAACATTTTCTTAATATAGTAAAATCGTGGTAAATTTTTTTATTTTTTTATTTCACTATTCAGCTGAAAATCATGTTTCTGTGGCTTTTTTTCGATAGTATACATGAACCCATCTTATGCTTAGTACTAAAACACCTGTCTATCTCAGTTGTAAGAATTTACATATTACATTGCACACAATTGCACTTGATGGGTTATTAAAAATATATTTTTAAATACTATGTGATTTTTCAAGCTTTACATTTTTAATAAACATTAGAGTGAGAGAATAATATATTTTATGCTTATATTTTACATTTTTTTTTTAAATTTAATTTCTGCTGAATAACTTTTCTGATGACAAAACTTTTAAGTATTTAAAGGTCTTCAGATGGTGATTATATAGATTTAAAAATAAAAACTGGCACTCACCTCATGTTATTGAAGAAATATGTACTAATCCGTTGTTTAAGAATAATTTATCATTGTGGGAAAAAATTCTCTGGTCTGCGTACTGCATCAAAACAATAGATAAGAGTGTCTACCACTTTGAACAAGCTTACGTAGTTGTAAGGGAGTTTTGCTCACTGTCACTGGCGTCCGTGTGTGACATCGTGAACTGTGAACCGCTGATAAAATGACAGCAGGCCAGTTTCCTGGAAACCACTGCTCTGCCTTTGCTGATTGGCTCAGACTGTTTGAGGGGTCTCCCAAAAGTGTAGAAAATATACTGTAGCTTTACAGAAGTATGATGACCAAAACAAAGATTCAGGGAACCGTGCTACAGTGAGTCTTTAGTTTACCCCATAAAACCTTTTTAAATATATGCCCACTGAATGAAAGCTTCATATCCAGATTCAAATGCATTTTTCATGATATTGAAACAACTGCTGATAACAGAACAGCTATGTTTTGATAGATGCTCAGTGTAATGTGGACTGTACTAAAAAAAAACAAGTTTGTAAAATCTCACTCTTTCACTTTCTTCCAGACAGATCGAAGTGCTTCATAAAAAATTATCGTAAGATACATAACCGTATTCAACCTGATCAACCTTTAGCCTGCAGTGACAATAAAATGGCTGAAAGAGGAAACATTCCTGCCATGCAATGCATTTAAGAATTGTAATATTATATAATACTGAGAACAATCTTTTTGTCCTTTAGAATGAACTGAACATTAAGTTACAAAGTTTTACTGTTTTAATTGATCATTAGGTTACATGTCACTTTATTCTCCTCTGAATTAGGCATCTCATACAGTACATACAAATGATCCCACACATTTCAAATGAGCAAATAATATGAACTATTTATTCTAACATAACAAGCTGAACTATTTACTCTCACAAAACCTTTCAGCCAAAGAAAAGTGAGCAACACTCACCCTCAGACATCAGTAGCGGTGTGAGAGCCTGTAGTGTCACATGCATCAGAAGGCACTTCTGTCTTTACTGCACTGACTTGACAAAGTTCAGCTAATATTACATATGCATGCATAGACACACCCACCACCCAGACTGAAGGAGTGCAGAAGACTGATAGATTGTGGATGGGGTATTGAGGAAGAATGGACACCTGGTATATTAATATAAAATCTTGTTACGCAACTATCTGTATGCAGAATTAACATAATGTTAAATGGGCCTGACTAAACATTCTTGTTATCAATATTTGCATGTATCTGAATGGACTCTAGTGAGGACACCAAAAACAGTGAAATAAAGCTGAAGCTGTCATTTGAGCTGTGCAATGAGGAAAACTCCCTCGGGATAAGTGACAGTACAGAGCATGACACTCATATATTACATTCCAGAGTTTATGTCCAAGTAAATTTCTTTTTCTAAGATCATCACTAGTAACTGTTTAACTGATCAGGTAGAAAAGCGCCCATGATTGGACTTTTTGTACAGATGCTTAGTAGATTTAATAATACAAATCTAAACTAGGGGTTTTAAAGCAACTGTATGTAAACTTTTTACCTTTAAATATATTTTTTAAGTTTCAAAATCATTCTGACGGTTCACTGACATCTAATAGGGCGAATGGCTTGTATCTTTCCAAAAGTCTGTTCTGGGTGTTTGTAAATTTGATGAGCAGGTACAACATTTCACAAAATTGGCGGATTGCTTTACGGCAGCGACAAATCGTGTGTACAGCTATCCAGCTATACAATAACAACAGTGAATTCCACTCACATAACTACAGGGGGCTTCATAGCCGCAAAAATACACAAAACTACATACAATTTCTTGCACTACAGCAGTACTGCAGGAGTTGGCCAATTATTTTATCTTAAGCTAATAACAAAATGATGGTACGTGTACACAATATCTACTTAATTGTTTTGCACAACTACAGAAGAAGAAGCCAAAGTTCAGGTAAATGTTTCTTTGCCCCAACCACACTAAAATGTATTCGGTAAAAACATATAATGCACAAATATTTGACTTTGTACATTAAATATAGTGAGTATTTTATTAGTTATTGAATATAAGCATCATAACAAAGTAAGACCACTAGTATTGCACTATACACATTATTTTATTTATATGGAATTTCAAGTATTGGTTCCACTGTATGTTATAAAGCTTATTTTATAAAGCTGATTAAGTGAGACTAATTTGACAATTTGTAATAGAATAAAATAATTTTTTAAAGCCCTACACTTAAAAATAAAGGTTCCAAATGGGGGTTCTTGTAGCGATGCAGCAGAAGAACCATTTTTGGTTCCCCAAATAACCTTTCAGTGATCAGTTCTTCAAGGAACCATTTTTTTTTTAGTATGAAGAACATTTAAGTAATATAAACAACGTTTTTCATTACGAATAACCTTTTGTGGAATGGAAAGTTTCCATGGATGTTAAAGGTTTTTCATGGAACCATCAATGCCAATAAAGAACCTTTATTTTTAAGAGTCTAAAATTGTAACAATTTTTTCAAAAAACATGTGTTTTATACAGCCCTACCTTAAAAGAATGATCCAGGCTGTTACACAGCGCCCGCCACGGAGGAGTGTACCTGAACATGGTGTTTGCTGCAGTACTAGAGTTTGACAGGAAAACACTAGCATGCTGTTAACTCAACTCTATCCTGATGAGTCCTGAAGAGTGAACAGAAGAGAAAAAAAAATTGTATGTACCAAAACCTACCAAGAATCACCATGCACTAGTATGGGTCAGATATTACAAAATATAAAAAATACTTTAAAAAAAACTAAAGCAAAGTAAAAAAAAAATATATATATATATATATATTTGTAATATCTGATAAAATTTGTTTGCTTTTAACTCATCTTTTGCAGGCCGATGGATCCAGCGAGACCATTGTGTTTAATAGCACTGAAACATACAGTGAAAGCAGGGCCGGCCTACCCCATCAGTAGTACTGCTGCAGGTGTCAGTCTAGTATTCAGTCAGTCTTCATCCACTACCCAAAAAAAGTTGCTCTGGTAAAGCTCCACCTCCAATATGGCTCCAATATGGTCCAAACAAGAGGTATCACCTTAAGCAAAAATGCCCAAAATGTGTGTGGGGTGACCTGGCCCATGGTCAAAGATTCAGTGCATGCATGCGTGTGTGTTTGTGTATGTGTGTGTGTGTGTGTGTGTGTCTGTCTGTGTGTTGATGACTGTGCTGAGGGCAGGAATGCTGCTACAATCAGCAACCTTAGGACAAAAGCTGAGAATACCCCTCTACCATCCCATAATGCACCTCTTAGTTGCTCTGAAGCCTGGTCATTTAATCACTGACAATGGCGGTGACAATACCGCGGTGGCTCTGTGATTAGTTCTGAAAGGCAGCAGTGGTGTTCCTCAGGTCTCACTACTAGGTCCGCAACCCCCTTTTTTTTTATCAAGAAGATTCTTTCCTTACTTTTCCACCTTACTTCTCTACTTTGTACTCTACTAGTTTGTGTCCAATGTTGATTTGGTAACCACTTTGATAATATGTCAGATTGATTCAAACTAGCAACTGAGATTTAGAATAGACTGATAAGATCAGTTTGTTCAGAAATCAAACTACAGTTCTTGTGCTGCACGTTTTCGAGTCACTAAAAAGAACAAACTCAAAAGTGTTCGTGAATCACACGGTGCATTTTTGATGCAGTAAAAGAAACAGGATCGAGTCATTTGTTGGTGAATTGTACTACATTGGTTGCGCTGTACATTTCTGATTCACTTAAAATAACAGGCTCATCAAAGTAATTTGTTAGTGAATCGGACTACACTGGTTGTGCTGTACGTTTCTAATTCAGTTAAAAAATCTGGCTCATAAGAGTCATTTGTTAGTCAGACTGCACTGGTTGTGCTGAATGTTGTTTTTACATTTATCTTTTAGCAGATGCTTTTATCCAAGGTGATTTTCAAATAAGAAACCTCACAAGCAGTTTATCAGACTATTTACAGTATACAATGCCAGGTTTAGTATAAAACTAGTTTTTGCATGCAGCCTGCGAGGACAACTCAGTAGAAAGCTGTTTCTTGCCATTTTTTCACCTAGCATGATATTTTTATTGCATCTCATTCAATACAGACTGCAAACTTACAGTGACAAAAAGGAATCTTTTGTTGTGGTGTTGAAGATAGCAGGATATACTGTTACATAAAGATGTGTGCATACTGTAGATCATAAGCAGCACATTTACTGGTATAAAGAAAACAAGACAGAGGCAGTGATTTCTGTAACGCACGTCACATTTTAATGTCTTCTTCCAACTCATACAGCTCTGTCAGTTTGATAAGAAAGCAGACCTTCACAACGCACAGACAACAGTGGCAGTAAGAGCACACACACTCATTATCAGGAGAACCAACAAGAGAGGAACCTGGTTATATGTCCCTACATTGTCCTCTGTTCTATCATGACTTTGAACTCAGCTTGTCATCAAGGGTTAGGGGTTCAAGCACAGGGACATTATCTAACATGGAAATGGATATGTATATGTAGATATGTGTGATGTATGTACCTATAAAAGCATGCAACTATACAAAAGAGATACGCCAGGCCTGTGGCCAGACAACAAGGCATTCAGGGGTGAGGAACACGTCGGAACTGGAATGTTAGTACTGACGGACAGTAAGGTGAGTGGCAAACCATGAAACTCACAGTGATGCAAAGACTTTAAAGGAAGTTGCCCAGATGAGCATTGAGAGGAAAGCAAACAGGTTCTTGAACCTTGAATTATAACCTCATTTGATGCTGCTTTACATCCAAAAAGTGTGTACATGGATAAGTGAACGTGTGTAAACATGATAAACGGAAAGTTTTTTTTGCATTCATGTTGACCTCATTTGACTCTTGGGCTTCTGAACAATGCACATTGATTTCCATAGAGTTCATCCCAGCAATTCGGGCAGAAATATAACAAAAATATGAGAGATAAAACATGACATACTAACTGAAATAAATCCTGAATACGACCACATAGACGCAAAACACACACACATTATTCTAGCACACCTCTACCAGCTACCCATGCCACATAATTTCATTCTCCTAAAAATTTGTAATTAATTTGCCAATAAATTAAATTGATAAAGAAAGTAATTTATAAGGTACAGGTTTAACATTCATTAAAAACCCTCCAATGTAACGTAAAGGTGCATTTAGTAGTTCGGTGCTAATTTAAAAAAGTTTAACACATGGAGAAATAAATTGTGTTTTTGTACATTGTAAATGTGTTTCAGTTAAGTATGGTGTGGATCGTCCCCACCAAAATGTATTTTGTCATGTTGAAATGGCATGAGCTGCAGTGTTTCACTAAGTTTCACAGCCGCTAGTAGCGTAGTGTTGTTTGGGGATGCAAAGAACGAAAATTATACAAGCATCGTGCCTTTCCAGCGGAGACAATGGGAGAATCAGTACCTGTATATAGTGATTAGAGTAAATAAGCTTTTTGAAACACTAAATGAATTGATTCGCAAAATTATTCGATTGCAAAAATCTCAAAACACAGCACGCTCACGCCACCTACTGATCAAAGTAGTGTAAATGCAATGTAATCACAGCCCAAATCTGCAGAAAGATACCTTTTACAAACCCATTACAATTGTTTTTAATAAAGTACTGAATGTAATTTACATATCACTAAATACCATATAATATGTAGTGACTTTTGTATGCTTGTTTTAGGCAGGTCTTGGCTATTCAGTCCAATTAGAAACAATTAATAACCATTCTACTTTTCATTATATATGCATGTTTATTAGAAATTCTTAAAATTCATTAAAAATGAACCTACATTATAATTGGTTAATGTGTTCACCAGATCAGCATTTATAACGTTTCGATGCAAATGTTCGATGTAATGAAGCCAGTTTCATACACACGCTCCCAACTACTGATTCTCAAAGGTTTCAAAGCTGAAAGCTCCCATCAATTATTTAATTAATTAATTTGAATTGGAATTAATTATTGTGTAAACTTCTCTCTGAAACACAATGGTATCAGTGTAATTTACATAAAACTGGACATTGACTGTGAAACCAGACTATAAAATGCACCTTTAATGTTGCTAACATTTATTTCTGTTATGGAAAAGATGAAAATAAGTTTAAATAAGCACCAGTCCATCACCCATCTCTTCCACAAACACACAGGCTACAAAAACAATATGCTTTTTGATTTTACTGAAGCATTTGGCATCATAGCTACTTTAAGGGCAATTCCAAAAAAAAAATTTCAACTTTTAATAGAAATGCTAACATTTAAAAAAAAAATATCTAAACAAAAAAAAAAGGAAAAAAGCTTCAATACTTGGCATAATGACCTATTAAAGGTTTCTTGTGCCATCGCCACACTTCCTTGGAACAGCTAAGGAAGGGTGGATATTGTCCTTCCTGTCTTTCCATTCTGGTCTCGGGAACTGTTATGATTGCTGTGGAAGTGAGAGAGCTTTGCTTATTCTGACACTAGTTTGAGGGCTCACGCGCGAGGGCTCTTGCATAGGATTGGCTGCAGCAATTTGTTGATGTCACTTGTTAGGAATGAGCTGTCACTGACCCCTCCTGAGGGCTGATGGCAGTGCGGACTGGCATACAATTAAAAACACACAGCCAGCCTGATACATACACTCCTCTGAACGTCAGAACAAGGCCAAATGCACACAAGCAATGCAGATGAAAGATGAGAAGGCTACAAATGATCCGATGCAAGTTTACATCATGCAGCAGTTTGAAAGTAACCGAGAGAACAACTGACTCTCTACTCTTGACCTCTATTTCCAACAAATAGAGCATTTCAAGTGGGGATTATATACTGTATATTTTAGTTAGAAACACAAAGGAACAAAATGCATGCGCAAGCTCTTTGCTGCAACAGTTTAACTGAGAACGACCAGTGAACAGCCTAACAGCAAAACACCAAAGCTTACTGAGCTCACCTGTCCTACATTTCAATATGAAAGAGCGCAATCTACTGGACTCACGGGAGAACAAATATAAGGAAAATAAGAAAACGGTGCTGTATTACTGTGTGTTTGAGAAATAGCCAGGGAAAAAGAGAAGGGATGCTCTGATAGAAGAAAACACTCATTGACCAATGATTTTTTTTTTCATTTAAAGCAAATAGCCTTAAACAAGTTACATGTGCATTTGCAGGAATGTTGGTTCAATAGAGAGGATAAGCTGTGACATGCTTTCATTTACTGTAAAATTATTATAACTCATCCCCAAGTTTGTAAAAAGCAAATAAAAATCATATTGATTATGCAATATATATATATATATATATATATATTTTTTTTAAGAATTAAGTACTTTTAATCGGCAAGGATGCATTGAATTTATCAATAGTGACAGTAAAGCCTTTTATAAAAGATTTCTAATTTAAATAAACACTGTTCTTTTAATTTTTCTATTCATCAAAGAATCCTGAAACAATATTGCAAGGCGTCCACAAAAATATCAAGCAGCAGTTTTAACACTGATAATAAAAAGGAAAGTTTCTTGAGCATCATATCAGAGTGATTTCTGAGGATCATGTGACACTGAAGACTGGAGTAATGATGCTGAAAACTCAGGAATCAATTACATTTCAAAATATATTCAAATGGAAAAGAGTTATTTTTAATTATAATAATATTTCACTTTTTACTGTTTGATCAAATAAATATATGTAAAGCTACTTTTAAATGGCCATCAGTAGAGAAATTTGTAACGTTTTTAAAACCAGATGTAGTTACAGGCAAAATCCTTGGTGTGTATCTAAGCTTTAATAAATGAATGATACTACGTGATCGTCTATGATAATATTTCACAATATTACAGTTTTTACTGTATTTTTGATCTAATAAATGCATCCTCGGTAAGCATAAGAAATGTCTTTCAAAAGCATTTAAAAAATACAGACCCCAAACTTTACAGCTTTACAGCTCCAGAAACATTTTTTGTAAGGAACAATTCATATGTTCAAAAAAATTTTTTTTACATTTTTGTAAGAAAATAAATAAATTTCATTACAAACTGAGGGATGAGTCCAAACTATTTTCTGTATTAATCAAGAGCTCAGCTTGTATCGAACCCAGAACGTTCCTTTAAAACTCCTGTATGATGGTTTAAAACAATCTCGTCATTTCTAAGCAAATGCAAAGTGTGCTCTGTCAATCCCACAGGTTTTATTCCTAATTCGAAAAACATAATAAAATAATAATAATTGCAATACTTCTCACAGCTTCATCAGTAATAAATACAGTGCTGAGATCAATCCTTTTCTTCAATCTTTTCTTTTGATGTGAAAGTGAAAATACTTTGTAGTGCACACAACACATGCTCTGCAAAAAGGGAACTCAAAATAAACAGGCTTTTTAAAAAAAATCATATATATTATACAATTATGGGAAATATTTGAATCTTCCATATGGAAAGGTAAGACTAAAAAATGTGAAAAGTAAATGCTGGTTAAAGGGGTTTGATCAGTTCATTTCAGTTAAAGGGTCAAATCTTCATACTTCTCTCACAGGAGCGCATATGACACCATTAATTTCAGCCACAAAAAAAAGAAAAAAGAACAAAACTAAAATTTTATGAGGTTAGAGAAGATCAAGGGGGAAAAAAGTAATATAGAAATATAAAATGGGTAAAAATCAATTAAAGAAACAACAGCTTCTATCAAAAGATACTGAACGTTTATTCCTCTCAGCCTTGCTGTTGTTCTCTCTGTATGTTGTTGCATTTGATCGGTAAAGTCTGTGTTTGGGCTCACATGATGGTGCAGCACTTGCAGGGTTGTTTCTCCTTGCTCTTGACCTCCGCAGCGCCCCCTTCTGGCTGCCCCGACTCGCCTGCCGCCTCTTCAGCCTTTGGTGGCTCTGCTGGGCTGCCATTAGGGGGCGCCTGTTCCTGCTTGGCATCACCGGCGGCAGTCTTGGCATCTCCGTCCTCGATGAGCACCACCTCAGCCTTCACAGTCGTGCTCTCCTGCCCCAAAACCTTCTTTGTTTCATCCTCGTCTTCAACGCTCTGGTAGCCCATGAAAACCATTGTGACTGGGTTCTCCGCACTGGCTCCGCCCACTTCTGTCTGAGGGGCCGCGGCAGGTTGGGCTTCTACACCCGTGATCTCCTTTATGGGGGCTGCGGCTGGGACTACATCTTGCTCTACCTTCTCCACCTTCTCGGCCTGCCCTCGCTCCAGTCGCGGCGTAGTCTTGCCGCTCTCGCTCATGGTCACCTCATCAGCCTTGTGGAGGAGCTCTTCCACCTCTGAAGAGCTGAGCTGGTGAACGCCATTGGTTACTGCACCGTCCACACTGCGCACCTCATGCACCACTGCATAGAGAAAAACAAGACGGAATGAGTCAGGAAAGACTTTTCCCTGACTGACTGTTCTTCATCTTAAAGCGATAGTTCACTTTCAGTTTCTAGTCCCTATTGACTTAAAAAGTGTTTTTTTACTATACTATGGAAGTAAATGTGGACTAGCAACAGAAGGTGAACTATCGCTTTAAGACTGACAAGCCCCAAGTATACTTCGTTTTTGTGCGCGTACGCTAGCGGCGAACGCGTAGCCTTTCAAAGTATACTCCATTTGATGTTATGCACGAATGCGGGCGGTCGAAACAAGTGCACTAGAAAGCTTTATCCATGTTCAGTGTCTGCTCTATTTTTCCCTGCAAGTTATGACCGATAACAAATATTTTTTAACTCTTTTAAACCAAAGCTGAGCTGTCTCATACCCTCTCGCTCACAAGCACTTGTCAATGTGAGCGTCTGTTGTTGTTGCAGTCTCTGCTATTTTGTTGTATTCTATTATTGTTGTTCTGTCTCTTTTGTTTCGTTTTCTACTGTGAAACAACGGAGCGGGACGGTGTTGCCACCTTGAGGAACAACAGATTAGTGCAAAATAACTTTAATGCTTTAATGACCTGCGGGTCGAGTGGTGCGCGTACAGTACGTACAGTACTGTTCTGATGACGAAATTCGTGTCACGCGCACTGTATGCTGTCCCTCGCGTAAGCATAAACAGTGAAGTATACTTTGGGCTTTTTCAACCCAAGCATTTGTGGGTCATTGACAAATGAGAGTGTTCAACAATGTAAAAAACTATTTTTCGAAGTCACATAAAACAAAAACTACTGGAGTACTTTTTACAGGAAGATGCTATTTCAGCCTTTCTACTTCTAAATTAAATTTACTGTTACTTGCTGTTTCTATGAATTCATTGTGAAATGTATTAGCAGTTTCTGAGTGAAAAGTTTCCGACACCATTTTGCTGATTTCATATGGTTTCCAAAAAAAAACAAAAAAACATTCAAAGAAAATTTTTTTTAGTTTTATTGAACTTAAATTAACTTAATGAAATGAAAAAATGATATGTGGCATAACCACCAATAAAAAAGTACCAAAATATTGTCTTTATACCTAGAATAAGTGTATTATTTTCCAAAAAAAAAGGTATACATTTTAAGTTTTTTTAAAAATATTTTTTAAACAAATATAGTTAATTATTCGTTCATTATTTTTTTTTAATGGGGCGAGATGGTTTGCAGGGATCTGCAGGGTCCTTTCTATTTTATAATTTATAAAAAAAAAAATTCCTGCATGTTTATTGATGTCATAACACCAAATGACTTTTTGGAGGGCAAAAGTTTTATATATATATATACAGTATATATATATATATATATATATATATATATATATTGAATATTTTAACAAAACTACTTCACTGTTTTTTTATTAAAAAACATGCTGAACTATACCTACTTAAGAGTTTTTAAGAACTTCCTATCAGTGAGGTTTTTCTTCATTATATCAGGACAGTTTTATTATCCCAATATTACAAAAATATATTAAAATGAATTTAAATTTAGAAATTAAAAACAACAAAATATTACATGTATGAAAAAATGTATTTTTAAACCAAAAAAACACAAAAAAACATGCCATTTTGTAGATTATAATAAACATAGGATGACCAAACATCCATTTTTACATCCTTTATTTATTTTTTTAAATTCTAAATTGCCTAAAATGTCCAAGTTTGACTTTGTTTTCCTATAGACTATTTCTCTACAGTCCTCATACATTATATGTACACGTATTTGCACTGTTTTGGCCATTCTCTGTAATTCCCGCCTTCTCGCAAGCCACGATTGGTCGATTGTGTACAATGCCTGCATGTTACTGGCCACTGCACTTTTCAGTCATTACCTTCAGCAAGTCTGAAAAACATTAGGAAAACAAAGCCAAAACCCTGGACATTTTGAGCAATTTAGAAATCATATGGTCACCCTAAATAAACAGCACTGACACCATATTTGAAAATGGTGTCTATATAAATCATTTTTATAGCGTTAAAGCAAATTTCTAGCAAACACTGCAGCACATTTGCCACATATTAACTTCAGGTTTGCTGTAGTCAAGAATGTATAATAAAAACTGCTAGAAAAACACTACACATTCTAGCCACTGACGAAACACATGGAAAGCATACTGTGCCCAGTCAATGACTACTGTTAGCATTGTCTTTTAAAGTTGTGCGTCAAGTGCACTTCACTTGCTAGAAGTGCTCACTTGACTGAGGGATCAAACACAGGGAAAGTGTGGCAAGCGGAGTAAACAGAGCAGGAAGAAAGCAGTGCTACTGGTGTTATTGCTTGGTGTAGTTGTGGCTAAGCTTGGCAGCAACATGCCCAAAACTAGCAGTCAAGTTGCAGGGTGACCAACTGAGAGTTTAACGCACAACATGGTCTTTCGTTCTCTGACAGAAAATAACAAAAATCAGGGGTTTGTGGTTACCCTGCATCTAAAGCCATGCTCAATTAATCTCTTCCTTTACGAGAAGTGACCAGCGTTTGATGACACATCAAGTAAAACTGACAAATATAAGACTCTGGTCTCATCCTCATGTTGTTCCAAACCCATCTGACCCAGCCTGAAAGAGATGTTGAGATGAATGTCCGAGCTACTCTTTTCCATACAATAAAAGCATACATTGGCCATCAAGCTTCAAAATGAACAAAAAAGTACATCTTTTAAAACTACACAAGCTTTGTGCGATTAACAGACGTACATTTTCAATCAAGGCTCACTGGAAAAATGTGCCTGTGGCAGCCTTTCTGCAAAACGATATTATGTTGCTTCCTGCACGTTTTGCGATACTTTCCAGACGAAATGTCCAGTGATTGGCACTAAAAGTGTTCAGATTTATGTGAAAAAGATGAATGTGAGTCTGCCAGTGGTTTATTATGTTGGTTGTTGTACGTATTGTGTATGATGAGTGGCGCTAAAAGTTTAATTCTCTATTGCATCAACTTAAAAATAACATACCATCTAAGTGATAATAAGCAAACATGAGATCAAATGCATTTACTGATGCATCCATGCCATTTTAGCTTGCTTCTGTGAGCCCTTTTATTATGAGTGCTCAACATCGTAACTGCAATGCTGTACCAAATAAACTACCAAGAAAGGTTAATATGTTAGAAAAGAATAGCTGATTATGTGATGCAAATGTTTTAGTTCACAAATAATGCACTTTGGTAAAAGATATTTGAGATCACAACATATAGGGCCCTATGAAATCTTTTTTATTTTTTCATAAATTCAGTGTCTGTTTGATTTTTTCAGGATTTATAATTTAATATAAATCTATTATCAAAAACAGTGGTAATCAAATGAAGGCATAAAACATTCATTAATCTTTTTAAATATAATTAAAAAAACTTATTTTTGACAGGCTCTCAAATATGGATTAAGTTAATGGCCCTACTTTTGTTTTATTCATCCAAAATTTGCTCAATTCCAAGGAACAGAACTAACATATTAATCGATAATCTGCCTATAATCGTAATTTGTGAGAAAAGGACTAAAGGTGTGTTAGTGTTTTACTGCCTGTTAATTTGAACTGGAAACTACAGTCAATAAGCCTATGTTGTACATTTTGTCTATGGAAGAAAATCATACGGGTTTGGAAAAACATGAATGGTGACATTTTTGGGTTACAGGTGCATCTCAATAAATTAGAATGTCATGGAAAAGTTCATTTATTTCAGTAATTCAACTCAAATTGTGAAACTTGTGTATTAAATAAATTCAATGCACACAGACTGAAGTAGTTTAAGTCTTTGTTTCTTTTAATTGTGATGATTTTGGCTCACATTTAACAAAAACCCACCAATTCACTATCTCAACAAATTAGAATGACAACTGTAGTCAAATTCCTTGACACGTCTGTGTGTGGTGGCTCTTGATGCCTTGACTCCAGCCTCAGTCCATTCCTTGTGAAGTTCACTCAAATTCTTGAATCGATTTTGCTTGACAATCCTCATAAGGCTGTGGTTCTCTCGGTTGGTTGTGCATCTTTTTCTTCCACACTTTTTCCTTCCACTCAACTTTCTGTTAACATGCTTGGATACAGCACTCTGTGAACAGCCAGCTTCTTTGGCAATGAATGTTTGTGGCTTACCCTCCTTGTGAAGGGTGTCAATGATTGTCTTCTGGACAACTGTCAGATCAGCAGTCTTCCCCATGATTGTGTAGCCTAGCCCCTTCAGTCCTAGCGTTCATTGGAATGGACATTACATATTTCTGTGTCTAAATCAATAAAAAAATCTCTAATTTCATTGTTTGAATAATGCTTATTACTGATTGGTTCCTGATTATCCAATCACAATGGAGAAATTACTTTTAACTTGATCTGAGACCGCTTCAGACATCAGACAAGACAAGCATGGCTCTGAAGCTCGAGAGAGGGAGGAGTAAGTGCCTATTTTTCATTAAAAATTTAAATTTATGTTCATGCTAGCCTAATACATTTTCTCTCAGCATAATTTTAACAATTTCAAGTGTTAATATTTCAAGTTATTTTGAAAATATTTCATTTCATTAAGTTATAGGATTTTTTCAAAGTTGAATGTCCATCCCAATGGACATCAGGAGTCAAGCGATATTAGCCAGAACTCAGTTAGTTCATGCAAAGAAACAAAATACCTATAAGCATTTCATAGCTAAGCTATGACTTCACAATTGATTTATTTTATGTATATAACCTGTTTTTCACACAATCTTCCTTTAGAGTATAAAGTCATAGACTTCCTTGAACACCTTGTAAATGGAGAGTTATCCAATCTTGACTGCTTGGATTCAGGAAATTAAGCAGATGAAGACGAG
>NW_015505344.1:239500-295413 GCF_001515645.1 Sinocyclocheilus grahami | reverse complement strand
GTAAGTGTAGATGTTGAGAATATAGTACAAAGTTTTATGCCTTATATAATCAGTGGCAGCAAAACGTGGAAGACCCAGTATGTCTCCAGAACCACAACATGCCCACAGACCACGAGTTCAGGATGCAGGGCCTCTACCTGAAGTGCAGTATGATATGGTTACGAATTATGATGAGAAGACAGAGACCACCAGATGCAAGAGGCCATACTGCATAGGGGAAACACATGTATTCTGTGACAAATGCAACATCCACCTTTGCTTTGTGCCACACAGAAACTGCTTCAAGGCTGCTCATCGCAAATGAGAGAATATATGGGAATATCCAGCAGATGTATTTTTGTTATTTTCCATTTGTTAGTAATTGTGTGATCTCTTATTAGCTTACAATGTTAAAAGTTAGCAATGCGTTTGGAAGTTCCATGATAACTGAATGAAAAACTGATTTCTTGGGGTTACATTGCCCACAATCATCCAACCCATTCAATCCGCCAACCTTTTTTAATCTAAGATTTCATGGCATTTTACGTTCATTTAGTCATGGCGTCCATTGTAATGGACATTAAAAAATACCAATAAAAATATGAGTTATCAAAAAAGTTTTTCCCCCCTTTATTTCTATGCTGGAAGGGAGTAAAAATCAACTGGGAATTTTTTTTTTGCTCAGCAGAAAAAAATCAGGTCTGAAGGGGCTAGTGAGCCAAACTGAGAGACCATTTTGAAGGCTCAGGAAACCTTTGCAGGTGTTTTGAGTTGATTAGCTGATTGGCATGTCACCATATTCTAATTTGTTGAGATAGTGAATTGGTAGGTTTTTGTTAAATGTGAGCCAAAATCATCACAATTAAAAGAACCAAAGACTTAAACTACTTCAGTCTGTGTGCATTGAATTTATTTGATACACAAGTTTCACAATTTGAGTTGAATTACTGAAATAAATGAACTTTTCCACGACATTCTAATTTATTGAGATGCACCTGTAATTGTTCTCGAATATACCAAAATTACATAAACATCTAGTTTGGTCAAATAAGAGAACTACAGCTGATGTTCTGAACATTTTTCCTCATTAATGTGTTTTACATAAAAATGTACACTTCTCGTAAAGCAGGCATATCTAGCAAAGCCACATGCATCTGCTCTATCGCCAGCCACCTTTCTGTTCATCCTCATAGACCTTGACACCCTGCTGCGAGAGGTCTTTGGGGAGCAGTGTGTTAGTGGACAGGACTTTGGTCTTGCCAGTCACCAGGTCCTTCTCAACTGTGATCTCTACGGAGTACATCGCTGCAGTGCCAACGAAAGAACACATTACCATCCTGCAATGATGCACGGTCACACTCACATAAAGTCACTGAACACACACACATACACACAC
The DNA here is from genome assembly GCF_001515645.1 of Sinocyclocheilus grahami. NCBI lineage: Eukaryota > Metazoa > Chordata > Actinopteri > Cypriniformes > Cyprinidae > Sinocyclocheilus > Sinocyclocheilus grahami. The sequence continues at coordinate 294,038 of NW_015505344.1, read as the reverse complement.
TGTTTAGGCCAGTTGCTTTCTATATTCAAAAAGCCAGTGAAGTGTGATTTTAAGAGACTGGTGAGCTCTATGACAATAATAATGCAGAATGAGGTGTGGAAAGACAGATAGTATGACTGATGACTACATGGTGAGTTTTTTTCTGTTCTAATTTAATGTATGATAAATTATCTTAATTAGAGATTAGAAATAATTGTAACTTTAGATAAAACAAGAACCTAAAAATAAAAAAGCAGAACTTAGTAATTCCTTATATATTATATATTCAAAAAAGCATAATATAATGTGTACTTATATATATATATATATATATATATATATATAAAGACTAAAAAAACAGTCTGTCTGTGTGCAAAACATATATTGTTTTGTGTTAATTCTATCACAGAAAAATTGAATTAAAGCTGTGATATGGTTTCTGAGGCAATGCTGCCATGGTAACCTGATCCATTAGTAGTACAACTTCTAAAAATAGCTGTTTTTATTTAATAGATGTTTTTCTGCTTTTCAACTTTATATGTGTGTGAGGGATGATGTGGTGTGTATGCCAGACACACAAAGACACACACACATGCAAACACACATCAGCTGAAAGAACAGATAATTAGAAGACAAGATTAGATGAAACCAGTACAGGATTAAAACACTGATATAGGACAATATATAAGACCCACAAGTGTTTATTTAATAAATTAGTCATACGTTTCAGTCCAGAACACAGCAGGGACAAATATACCCTCCCAAGCAACCAGAAAGAAACAACTCACCCAGGAACAGCTGTCAATAAATCCACTTTACATTTATCTGACTACAGAGGGGTGGCCGATATGACCAAAATCTTCACAATATGAGTCATTTTATTTCATGGTAACGATATATATATCACAATATAGTTGTTTTTGCTTTAAATAAGGTCTTATTTAATTATGATATCAAAATGTTTAATACCATAGAAATATCATAATTCTTGTCACCAGTGTCAATATCACAAAAAACTAATCCTAGCCTTAAAAAAATAAAAATAAAAATAATTGAGAGGCAGTCAAAAAACACACACACACATTGACCATAGAGAAGTTATTCTGCGCACACTTAAAGACTGAGCATTATGGATACGAGTTGTATGACTTGGCGGCTGTCCAGCTCCTAAAGGCTCTTGGCATTTACTGCACACTGCGCTGCAGGCCTCGGACATTCCTGCCTCTCCCAGCTGTTACTGATCAAACCACTGAAGATGGCTGTCTTCTTCCTTTCTGACAAGTCAAATAACATTCTTTATGCGCTAATATAACGTTATATACTGTATTTTGATTCATGCATACCAGTTCATGAATGCCAGCTCTGTTTTCTCTAGGCTACTTTCAGGACTCAACAATGATGATTTTTGTATATAATATATTGTATATAATATATAATACTTTAAATATTGTTTAAATTGTCTTATTTATCTTTTCCATTAATAAAATGTTGATTCATTCATTCATGCATTCTATTGTTTTTACAAAAAGCCATTTATAACAAACTAAATCCACTTTACATTTATCTGACTACAGAGGGGTGGCCGATATGACCAAAATCTTCACAATATGAGTCATTTTATTTCATGGTAACGATATATATATCACAATATAGTTGTTTTTGCTTTAAATAAGGTCTTATTTAATTATGATATCAAAATGTTTAATACCATAGAAATATCATAATTCTTGTCACCAGTGTCAATATCACAAAAAACTAATCCTAGCCTTAAAAAAATAAAAATAAAAATAATAATAAAAAAACTCAAGCTCACTGAAGACAAGTAAACAGTCAGCGATTAAATGCGAATAAGAAACTAATTACAAGCAATAGGACATAAACTACAGTAGAACAAATAAATAAGAAATGCTAAATACATTGTATAATGTAATCAAATGTATAAAAACACTGCATATTCGTCACTGTGTAAATTAAATATATTTTTCCTCTTATTAAAGTTACAAAAGTGATTTAGTCAAGAGCACTGAGAGATTTTCTCTCTTTTGTTATATGATTAACATGAATAACAGACAGCAGGGATATTAGACTGCTGTCACTTTAAGAGCTACTCTGATCCAATATACTGTTACACATTTTCTTTCTCAGCAGTTTGCTTTCACTTAAGACCTACTGTGTTTACAAAGATACTTGCAAAGACGTGCATTTTGACACATAAAAGTGTGTTTATTTAACCGTTGAAGGCATATAAAGCTCATTTTGCTACACATATAGCAAAATTAGTTCTCTTTCGCTGCTGATTGCGTTTCGGCGGCTTAAAATCACTTGTTTTTAAACCACAATGCTTAAAAACACATGCAAACGATACGTTTAGGTGACCACATAGCACAGCAACATTACGTGAATGTGTAACTGCAATAGAGACGATAGTCCAAAATCTCTACCGGTTGACAATTTTCTACCGGTATATCGCCCACCCCTACTAAAGAGCAGAATTTAAATCTTAATACTTTTAAAAAGCTTTTTCTGATAGGTCTAAAGGGGTTAGTTCACCCAAAAATGAAAATTCTGTCATTAATTACTCACCCTCACATCGTTCCAAACCCGTAAGACCTTCGTTCATCTTTGGAACACAAATTAAGATATTTTTGATGAAACAAAAATAACAACTTTATTAAAAAATTCTTCTCCCCCGAGTTACCATCTTCCGCCATTTTGGAGAGAACCACGCCGCATATGCACGCTTTCTCCTGAACGTAAACAACGTTTGACAAAAGTCGTTATTTTTGTTTTCTTTGCACACAAAAAGTATTCTTGTAACTTCACAAAATTGAAGTTGAGCCACTGATGTCACATGGACTGTTTTACCGATGTCCTTGCTACGTTTCTGGACCTGGGGACATTTCAGTTGTGTTGCTGTCTATGGGAGGGTCAGAGAGGGATTAGTGGTCGACCGATATTGGTTTTTTGACAGCCGATGCCGATATCTTGGAAAGCAGGGTGGCCGATGGCCCATATAAAGCCAATATAATTGTATTTATTTTAATTAATATTTAAGAAATTTGAAATAATTTGAAAATATATAAAAAATTTATTTGTAAAATAATAATAAAGTATTTTCCACAAATAAATAAATATCTGTTAAAAATATAATTGAAAAGGAAATAAACTGTAACCAACAACTCAGTATTCTGGGAAGTTTGTGTGCATTGGGAATCATATTTTTTCAAATAAAGCCAAGGTAGCACTCATTTTACATACAGCACACAGTGAAAATTACATGAATATGACAGTGGGCAAATGCATAAAGCGCAGAATCACGATATTAATGTTTAAAGCATTCAATTTGCACGGACCGAAAGTCATGCAGAGAACACGCGATCATGCAGGTCACATGCACACTTCACAAGATCTCACAACTGGATTCGACTAAGTTTGCAAAGTTTGTGAAATAAAATTTTCATTAGCAATTCAAAGATTTGTTTTAAATTATATAAATGCGTATTTGCTGAATGCTGACGGCAAACGAGAAAGTATTATAATGTTTGCCTTTCTATTACTAATAATATAAAAGCAATTGTTATAATACTTTTTGTATACATTTTAATTTCTTTGTTTAACAGTTCTTTCTGATTATTAGACAGACTTCTATCCGTATTAGACAGAACTGTTAACAACGACAGCGAACAAGAGGGAGAATGTGAGTACTGTATGCTCAGGCGTTGCCGTTCTCAGCGCCGTCAAATAAAAGTCAGGCGCGCTGTCAAAATAAAAGTCCCGCCTCGAACGCATCGGCCAAACAGAAAAACTTATCGGCCGATGCCGATATTTCAAAAATGCCAAACATCGGCCGATATATTGGCCTTGGCGATATATCGGTCTACCACTATCTCAGATTTCATCAAAAATATCTTAATTTGTGTTCCGAAGATAAACGGAGGTCTTACGGGTTTAGAACACCACGAGGGTGAGTAATTAATGACAGAATTTTTATTTTTGGGTGAACTATCCCTTTAAGTTTTTTCAGAAGTTCTAAAAAAGCACAGTTTTGCTTTTGGTCTGTATTTCACTCAGAAAAACAAGGATCACCACAAAGTTCTGAACATGATATTGATAATAAGAAAAGACAGAGCAGTTTAAGTGCTTCTTTATCTCAGAATTAAAGAGGTAAAGGGTAAAACAGCAGGAAGAGTGTGTGATCTCTGCGTGAGCTACGATTGGATCAACACTCACCTGCTCTCATCATGTCAGAGACACCTCCGGATTTCTCCAGACGAGGGCTGACGTGTACTTTGACCTCTAATAGGGTCATGAACGAGGACACAGAAGGACAGAGAATGATAAAAAGGTATAAGAAGCAAGAGTGTAGTATAGGGGAGAGAGAGGGATGATGGGAAGGAGGAAGTACTACAGTAGACACTACAATGTCCTTCACCACAGTCAATATGTCAAGGATAACTGCAGAAACTGATCTTTTGGCTGTGTAACTTTTAAATGGCTGCTCTTGAGATTTACGTTTAAATTCTGATCAAATGTTGCTCATGAAAAGGCTATTTTAAGTGTTGTTTCTGGTGTCAGAGATGATGACGTTACCTGTTACAGAGTCTGTCACAGAGTCCATCACAATCTGCAAAAATAAGACAGAGAGAGAGAGAAATAGATGTTCAAATCTTATATGACTGATCCAAATTATACATGTTTGTATTAAATATGAATTATACAAATACTGTCGTTTGTTATTGTGAACACATCATCTTTTCTGTGTGCATCAAGAGTACTATATCAGATGAGAAATGCAGTTTCAGATTTTTATAGGGTTAGATTATTAATTGTGCAATTTTTGCACCAAAAGAACATTTTCACTTTTAAAAAATCTCTCAATTTCGAGGTAAAGGGTACCACCCCAATGACAGCTTTTGTTCCTTTTTTACATACACACATAAAATGCTAGCTATGAAATTAGCCTTAAAAAGACATAAGAGTCAGTCACGTAGTTCCAAAAATGCTTAAAATGTAATTTCCACCACCATCATTAATATTATAAAATCAAACAGTATTATTATTTTATATTATTGTGTAAAAATGACTTTTCTCCTTAATATTTTGTAGACACCTGATACATTTTTTCGACTATTCTTGTATGTATAGAAAGTTCAAAAGAACAGCATTTATGTAACATTATAAAAGGCACTATTGATCAGTTTAAAGCATTCTTGCTAAATAAAAGTATTAATTTATTTTTTATTACTTTTACATTTTAGAATATATTATGTATAATGAATATGTTTTAATTAATAAATATTACTATATTATAAATTATTAATGTAATAAAATAAATATTGAAAAAAATAAATAATTAAAGGATCTGCGCATGTTCTCATTTATATTCATTATTTACATTACTATTATTTACATATTTTTAGGTTACGGGAACACAATTCATCCTTTGAGATATGATGTAAATAAGGTAAAAGTGAGGTAAATAAACTAGGGTGAAAAGTGTACATTTTATCTATAAAACATCTACCCACAGTTGAAGACTCTTCTGTGGAAATCTATTCAAATAAAAAATACTTTGAACAACAGTCCTGATGACAAAACACATAAACGGTAAGCACTAGAGATCAGCAGGCACTAGACAGTGACATATGATGTACTTTAGAGGATACTGACCACCAAAGAAAAGGCTAATCAGAGAAAATCATTTGTGTTGTAGCAGCGTCGCCGCTCTGAATGCAGCACCAGTGAGGGCAAAAGTTTGTCAGTCCTGCATGTTTAGCACTCACTGCTTGAGTGAGACTGATTCCTGCACTGTAACCAGTAAGATCCATCTCTTCCCTTAATCAAGATGGCCTTTGTGTAGCCGGACAGGAGACGGTCCCCCATTGTGTGTCATGCACTAAAGCTTTGAATAGAAGCCTCTGGATCCCCTGCTGCCCACCCTGGTGTGAAGTTTATGGGCTAGAAAGAGCTGCTGGTTAAACGCACCATTTTTTCGACTGTCTTGATGTTGACTTCCTGTACTGCGTCTGACAGGTTCTCTTTGGTGGATGTTGCAGACACACCTGTCTCTAGCTCCTCCAGCTCTCTCTCCAGTCTGTGCTCGAAGAAAAGAAGATGGACATTCAGTTTATAAAGCACATTTTAGGTTAACTTTACTATATTTTTTTTATCTTTAAGAAAAAAGAAGTTGTTTAAGTTGTGAGTGTGTGTGTGTATATATTTATTTATATATATATATATATATATACACACACACAGACACACACGCGCACACACAGTCTTTAGTGTCACATGGTTCTTCAAACGTCATAATAATATGCTGATTTGGTGCTCAGTTATTAATAATAGAGTTATTATTATTATTATTAATAAAATAATATTATGTAATTATATAAAATATTATTTTACTTTATAATATTATATTAATAATAATAATAATAATAATGTAAAATAGTAAATGTAAAATAGTTTTTGCTGCTTAAAATGGAAATCTTGTGTAACATTATAAATGTCTTCACTGTCACTTTTGATGATTTATGCATACTTGAATGATAGTATTAATGAAATTACAATTCTAATGAAGTAATAACTTTTGTATTATATTTACAAATAAAAATATATTATGTATAATTAATATATGAATTAATTAATAAATAGGCTATTGCTATGTAAAAGATTCAATATAATATAATAAATATATTAAATATATATATTTTAAATGATTATAGGATGTGCACCTGTTCCCATTTATCTTTATTATTTACACAATTATCTGTAGGTGAGGGAAAAAATTATGTAAAATATTTTAATACAATTATAATAAATAAATAAATACATAAAAATAATAAATTAATGGATCGGCACTAATTAAAATAATATATACATCATATATACATAAATGCACTAATACAGTTAATCTATATACATACATATATAATGATATGCACCAATTCAAATTTTATATTTTTATATTTTTCACGACCCCTTTCTGAGTGTGTTTTCCACACCAGGCCTTATTGGCATTGGCTGTTCACTGGCCTGACTCATTGGTTGGCATACCAGTCCTGTGCCAGAGGCCCTTACAGCCAGAGCAGAGATTTAATCAGGCAATGGAGACCCAGACTGACCGCTCTGCCAGCAGAAAGACCCATGGCACTTTTTCACCATTAGGAATAAACTCAAGACAAATCGGAAAAGAAAGATCTTGGCCACTAGATCCATATTACACAGTCCAGGCTGATGGATCCCACATTAGGGACTTGCTATCTAACCACAGCTGGACTAGAAAAACTTCTGTTTTCTACTCCCTTCATAAAAACTGTCTCCTTATATAAAACATGTGAATACAGCTCTTCATCACACTGGTGCGGCTGGTTTACCTGAGAATGGTCTCCTCAAGACCTCTGGTTTTGGCCTCATCTTCCCGCAGCTGTTTTGTGGTCCCGTCTTCCTCCGGTCCTGCAGAGGGTGCACCATCCAGCAGCCATCTTTCCCTCAGTGCCTTTGACTGCAAAAAATGCTAAATTTATGTAAGCAAGAATATACTCTAATATATGCAGAATATACTCTGCAGCTTGTGTGTGGCACAGAGCAGATGCTTTCAGTTTAGAATTGTCGAGAATTTTTCAGCTAAACAATTTTTTTTATTATTTTTATTAAAAGAAGCATAACAACAGTGGGGGCGGTAATGTAATGTAATGTGCCCCAATGCAGCCCTCTACACCAAATAACATTTGTACTCCCAATTGGGTTCAGATTTAGACATAATTTGTTTCTGCGCTGCAACTGACCAATCAGAACCAAGTATTCCAGCTAGATACAATAATGTTGCACCTATTATTTTACGTATCTTATGCTCATCAAGGCTACATTTTTTTTACATATTTGATCAAAAGTTAAATACTGTAAAATATTCTTTCAATTTAAAATAACTGTTTTCTATTTTTCTAAAATGTAATTTATTCCTGTGATGCAAAGCTGAATTTTCAGCATCACTACTCCAGTCTTTAGTGTCACATGATCCTCCAAAAATCATTTTAACATGCTGATTTGCTGCTAAGTTATTATCAATTATCATTGGTTGATTATTATCAATGTTAAAAGCTGTTTTTGCTGCTTAATATTTTTGAGATACTTTTTTAAAGACAGTTCAAAAGAACAGCATTTATTTGACGCAGAAATCTTTTGTAACATTATAAATGTCTTTACTGTCACTTTTGATCAATTTAGTGTGTCCCTGCTGAATAAAAGTATTCATTTCTTTTTTAAACTAAATATTACTTATCCCCAAACCTTTGAATGGTAGTTTCAAATACAGTTACAGTTTCTACAAACATGTAATGCAGCAAAATCTGTTTTGAATAATCACGAGACATGTTTCTTGAGCAGCGAATCATCATATCAGAATGATTTCTGGAGGATCATGTGACACTGAAGACTGGAGTAATGATGCTGAAAATTCAGCTTTGCATCACAGGAATAAATTACATTTAAATATTTTAAATATATATATAAAAAAAAACAACCTTCAAACTGTAATAGTATTCTGTTTACTACTTTTTAAACTGTATTTTTGATCAAATAAATGCAGCCTCGGTGAGCATAAGAGACATCTTTCAAAAACATTAAAAAGCCTTAATTATTCCAAGTTTTTGACCGGTAGTGTAATTAATGCAATGTGCGATGCGATGGACTGAAAACAGCTTCAGGTTGTAAAAATGGAGACTCATTGCCTCACTCAATGTACTGTACACAAGTCTTCACTCATTTGGAGAAGAAAGAAAAATCACACTTTGGGAAAACTGAAAGTTTAAGTGACTTCGATTTAGAAAGTGATGAAAATGTACATGCCAAAGGGAAAAAAACCCCCTGAAGATAAAAGTGATTCGTGCATCAGTTGAACAATGATGCATGTCCCAAAAGAGCTTCAATTCTGTTATCGCCTGCCTTTGGAGATCTCCTATGAGAGAAGAGATCTTTACTAACCAAATAGTGCACAGCTCTTGCTCTCAGAGCCTGAATTATTCAGCTAATTGGCACTAAAATCTAAGTGTCGAGCTGGCACTAAGCTGCCTTGGCACCAAACCAGGCACTGCTCTGATTTACTCTTTGAAACTGATCTTACCATCTTCCTCTGACTCTCAGAGCTTGATGTTTGCTTACTAGTAGCATCAAACTACATGGCAATTTGTTTGCCATTCACAAACCACGTAAGATGTGTGCATATGCATATGCTGCCCTGTCCAGCTCATTAGCAGCAGCCAGTAAAATCCGCAGCTGAGCACAGTCACTCTAAAACGTAAAACTGAATATATTCTGGGCGGGGCAATAATGGTGCTGTGCAAACCTTTTACAGTAACTCATACAAAACCAATCCAATATCACTTCAATTGAGCTTTTTGCTGATTTTAGTATTCTGCAGCACTTCATGTTGATTATTTCATCGCAATATGTGACCCTGGACCACAAAACCAGTCATAAGGGTAATTTTTTTAAAATTTAGATTTATAAATTAGAAATTTGAAAGCTCTTGGTGCATAAAGAAGATCTGTAAAGTTGCTAAGACTAAAGTCTCAAATCCAAATTATAATTTAGAAAGCTAAATATTAATAAGCTTTCCATTGATGTATGGTTTGTTAGGATAGGACAATATTTGGCCGAGATACAACTATATGAAAATCTGGAATCTGAGGGTGCCAAAAAAATCTAAATACTGAGAAAATCCCCTTTAAAGTTGTCCAAATGAAGTCCTTAGCAATGCATTTTAGTAATCAAAAATTAAGTTTTTATATATTTACGGTAGGAAATTTACAAAATATCTTCATGGAGCATGAGCTTTACTTAATGTCCTAATGATTTTTGGCATAAAAGAAAAATCGATCATTTTGACCCATACAATGTATTTTTTTTGGCTATTGCTACAAATATACCCCAGCGACTTAAGACTGGTTTTGTGGTCCAGGGTCACATATATGGATGTATGAGAGGCAGTCAAAAAACACACACACACATTGACCATAGAGAAGTTATTCTGCGCACACTTAAAGACTGAGCATTATGGATACGAGTTGTATGACTTGGCGGCTGTCCAGCTCCTAAAGGCTCTTGGCATTTACTGCACACTGCACTGCAGGCCTCGGACATTCCTGCCTCTCCCAGCTGTTACTGATCAAACCACTGAAGATGGCTGTCTTCTTCCTTTCTGACAAGTCAAATAACATTCTTTATTTGCTAATATAACGTTATATACTGTATTTTGATTCATGCATACCAGTTCTTGAATGCCAGCTCTGTTTTCTCTAGGCTACTTTCAGGACTCAACAATGAGGATTTTTGTATATAATATATTGTATATAATCATGTAAATATTTTCTAAATATTTACTGTATGTGTGTGTATTTATATATACATAATAAATATACACAGTACACATACATAAATTATGTAAAGAAAAACGTTTGGATGCGATTAATCGTTTGACAGCACTAGTATATATGATATATATATATGTGTGTGTGTGTAAATAGTATAATATATATAATAAAAATCAACAAATACAAATTTATGAAAACAATTAAAAAAAAACTAGAAAAATTACAAAATTAATAAAACTTTAACAAATTAAAAGAAAAAAAGAAAAGAAAAGAAAATAGAATATAATACAATACAACATTATCTGTGTTAGCCAGTTACAAAATATTATTTCGGTAAGCACATGTATGATCAAATGATGCATGATATATTAAGTGGCACTGGTCTATATAAAACAATCAAATCATTATAAGAGTTATTCAAATTATGTCATATCTCTTTTATGTTGCACTTCACATTTTTGTTTCTTTGTTTTCTTTCATCTCCGTTTTCATTTTTGCCTGAGCTGCCACCTCCCACTCCCTAGAGACCTACTGTAGGAGAGTGTATACTGACCACACACACACACACACACACACACACACACACACACACACAAGCGCGTCTTTACTGACACGATGCAATCAAAAGCACAGAACAAAGCGCACAGGCTCCCATGTGCTTTCAGGGGCTGAGCCATTGTTTTTCAAAGTAAAACGGATGCAGCTTTTTGTGCAACAGCTTAAAACAAAGACTTTTTTCTGCTCGTAAGAGTTCACCGCTCTCGATCCTGTGTCACGTGACATGTGTTAACCCATCCCACTAATCAAACCACACCTATCCAGTCCACATCATTAACATCCTGTACTGATCACCCCGGGATGTCAGACATTCTTTAATCAGTCTGGAGTTACAGATGAGCCAATTAAAACAAGGGAAGCTTTGGAGCCAAAATACTGACAAAGAATGAGTATGATAGCTAATATACATTATACAGACATGCAGGCTTCAGCAAGACTTGGCCAGAGGCCGGAACCAGCACAGCTTCGGAGCTCAAGTGGTTGGAATTGTTCTATATTCAGGCAGAACACTATGAACCTTATCTTAGATCGGCAAAAGCCTGCTCATATGTCAGATAGCATGTGTTTTCGGGACTCTCAGAGGCCCCTCCATATTTCAGTGACCCACAGCCCACTATTCACTGGCCATTCATCTCTCTCTCTTTTTCTCTCCCTCTGCATTTTGCTGACTCTGAATGGGAGCTCCATAGAAACTGCTAATGAGGAGAGTTTTTGGATCTTATCTCTGGCCAGCGCAGCAAAGTCTCTCAGCCACAGCTGACCGCCTCAAAAACACATACAGAAAAACACAGCCAACTTCCACAAAGCAGCACTGACAATAATTATTGAAATGTTTATCAAGTGAGTTACAAAATGTTAATAATATTTGAAATAAATCACAATTAATTATATATTCGTATCTGCAGCCTCCAAATGAAGACAATGCAAAGACATTACATTGACGTAGCAGATGAACGCATTGAAAAAGCATCAGTTTTACATTAATGTTTCTCAGAAAGAAACAAGATACATTTTGGTACTGGGTCATGTTGCCCTGTCCAAATACCCACACTTGCATTCTTGGCCACTTGAGAGCGCGTGCGCGTGACAGGAAGTAAGTGCGCAAGACTGTCCCAGGTCTTAAAAACACCAAAGCGCAGTGCCCTTAACACACACTAAATCCACACTATCTCGAATAGAAGCTATTCGAGGCTTAGTGTATCTCATCATGCATCATGTTCTGGAAATAAATCGTGAGACTTTTTGTCGAGATCTCGTGAGAGGTCACGGAAACCTTTCCAATGCAAGTTAAATATTCATATTATTAATATAATTAGATATTATTACATATCATTTGGTAGAAAAAGAAAGTGTTGCACGTTTTATTGGTCACACACACACACACACACACACACACACACACACACAAGCGCGTCTTTACTGACACGATGCAATCAAAAGCACAGAACAAAGCGCACAGGCTCCCATGTGCTTTCAGGGGCTGAGCCATTGTTTTTCAAAGTAAAACGGATGCAGCTTTTTGTGCAACAGCTTAAAACAAAGACTTTTTTCTGCTCGTAAGAGTTCACCGCTCTCGATCCTGTGTCACGTGACATGTGTTAACCCATCCCACTAATCAAACCACACCTATCCAGTCCACATCATTAACATCCTGTACTGATCACCCCGGGATGTCAGACATTCTTTAATCAGTCTGGAGTTACAGATGAGCCAATTAAAACAAGGGAAGCTTTGGAGCCAAAATACTGACAAAGAATGAGTATGATAGCTAATATACATTATACAGACATGCAGGCTTCAGCAAGACTTGGCCAGAGGCCGGAACCAGCACAGCTTCGGAGCTCAAGTGGTTGGAATTGTTCTATATTCAGGCAGAACACTATGAACCTTATCTTAGATCGGCAAAAGCCTGCTCATATGTCAGATAGCATGTGTTTTCGGGACTCTCAGAGGCCCCTCCATATTTCAGTGACCCACAGCCCACTATTCACTGGCCATTCATCTCTCTCTCTTTTTCTCTCCCTCTGCATTTTGCTGACTCTGAATGGGAGCTCCATAGAAACTGCTAATGAGGAGAGTTTTTGGATCTTATCTCTGGCCAGCGCAGCAAAGTCTCTCAGCCACAGCTGACCGCCTCAAAAACACATACAGAAAAACACAGCCAACTTCCACAAAGCAGCACTGACAATAATTATTGAAATGTTTATCAAGTGAGTTACAAAATGTTAATAATATTTGAAATAAATCACAATTAATTATATATTCGTATCTGCAGCCTCCAAATGAAGACAATGCAAAGACATTACATTGACGTAGCAGATGAACGCATTGAAAAAGCATCAGTTTTACATTAATGTTTCTCAGAAAGAAACAAGATACATTTTGGTACTGGGTCATGTTGCCCTGTCCAAATACCCACACTTGCATTCTTGGCCACTTGAGAGCGCGTGCGCGTGACAGGAAGTAAGTGCGCAAGACTGTCCCAGGTCTTAAAAACACCAAAGCGCAGTGCCCTTAACACACACTAAATCCACACTATCTCGAATAGAAGCTATTCGAGGCTTAGTGTATCTCATCATGCATCATGTTCTGGAAATAAATCGTGAGACTTTTTGTCGAGATCTCGTGAGAGGTCACGGAAACCTTTCCAATGCAAGTTAAATATTCATATTATTAATATAATTAGATATTATTACATATCATTTGGTAGAAAAAGAAAGTGTTGCACGTTTTATTGGTGCAAAGATGAGTAGTGGTGATATTTATTTTGTACAACATTTGCAACTGCTTTTCATCACATAATTAGAAGCACCACAAATTAAATTGTATCATGTTGTAGAGACTACTGAACAGACATTTAGAAGTTGATTTTAAAGTGCAAAGTATTTAAAATAAAAACAAAGCTATGTAAACGCTTGCATTTTTACAACACTATAAGCGTGTCCCATCAGGTAATGAAAACACTTGGCACAAATACAGGAAATACGTCATTATAAGTAGTCAAGTGGTCAAGTGCAAAGACCGCAAGTGTGGGTATTTGGACAAGGGGTCAGTCTCCCACATGAGTACCAAATCTCAATGTAAGATTTCACAGTAAAATTCCTATAATAAATGTAAGCTATGTTCAAAACGCAATACTAGCATATTGTTTACTGCATACTATGAAGTATACACTTTACGATAGTAGTATGTGAACAAGTATGCAACAAAGAAACATTTCAAACAATAGTACACTCTAAAAAATGCTGGGTTGTTTCAACCCAATGTTGGGTCAAATATGGACTAACCCAACTGTTGGGTTAAATTTTGGTTACATTTTTAAATTAGCTTTTTAACCCAACAGTTGGGTTAGTCCATATTTGACCCAACATTGGGTTGAAACAACCCAGCATTTTTTGGAGTGTATTGTTGTGACATCACTGTTTAATTTAGACACAGCGTTTAAAAAATATTTGTATGTATATATATTTATACATGTATTTCATTTATATTATATACAAATATAAATACTTTATATATAAATCTAACATATGTTTCGATTAAAAAATTATGTTTTATTGTTTCATTTTAGTTAACAACACCACAGGAAATGGAAGGTCAATTCCAGAGCACTGCATTGTGGAATACAGTCTTTTGGTATTTCCGGTGGATATGAATTTTGGCAAATGCAGTAGGGCATCCACGTATATGCATACAAAAAAACCCTGCATACTACACACAGTATGCATACTGCATACTACAGATGTAGTATAAATAGTATGGTAGCCTGTTATTCCAAACATATGCAGACTATGATATATGTGTGTATGTTATTTTAGTTTTTCTGAAATACTCTTTTAGTCTTGAATCAGATTTTATTGTAATATTTTCAGTTTTTGGTGTGCCTGATGAAGTCCTGTCTGACTGAAATGCGCTGTTTGGGAAAATTTCGGTGTGTGGAATTTTTTTTTCTTTGTTTAATATTTTCTGTTTTCACTTTAATTTTATTTAAACCTTTGGTAATTTTGATATGTTTTGTCATTTTTTATTATTTTCAATTTTTTAGTTTTTTGGTATTTTAGTATTATTATTTAAGCTTACATTTTTATAATCCAGACAGACAGACAGATAGACAGATAGATAGATAGATAGATAGATAGACAGACAGATAGATAGATGGATGGATGGACGGATGGATGGATGGATGGATGGATGGACGGACGGACGGACGGACGGACGGACAGACAGACAGACAGACAGACAGACAGACAGACAGACAGACAGACAGACAGATAGATAGACAGATAGATTTCTATTCAATTTGAAGCTTATGTTTTGTTAGTGAAAATCTGGAATAGTCCAGAAATATGACCTCTGAGACCTACAGAACAGTAGAAATGAAATCTGTTAAAGGTCTCAAAAATAACAATGACTGCCAAGATGCAGGTTAAAATGGTGCTTTCCCACAAAGCAAGAAGGGAAAAGTTTGAGAAATGAGTCTGAGATTTGATTCATGCCGAGTTTGATTGAGCAAGAGATGAAAATATTCCGCTTTGGAGTGAAACTGCAATAATTCCTCATAAATTTTGTGCAACTGATTCCAAGAAGAGCAGAAAATGGCTGAAGAACCGTGTTAATGTTGACCATGTCCTCTGTGGCTCAAGCAGGAGACACAAACGCCAGCGTTCTCCCTAATGACAAATTAAGTCTGTTTTCCCATCAGGAACATCCTCATTCAACTCATTCCCTCATTTCTTGTCCACACATACAATTTTCCTTGTTCATTCGCAAAGGGCCCGGCCCCAAAGATCTTCCAGACAGTAAAACGGACCCCTGCTGACATCCCCGTCTGCTGAAGGACACAGCTGTAGCGGCGGCCCCTATATGGCGCATTTGAAAGCTGAGGTGAGATGCCGTCAGGGAAAAGAAGAATGTGAAGGCTGTTCTCCGACCCGCCGCACTTACATTCCCTTCCCCCAACATGAGTAAAACACAACACCTGTACAAACAGCCTGTCGGAGGAACTGAACGGGTGACACAGCAGCTGAGAGCGCAGCTAATGCTCAACCTGGCACACTATTATGCAAACATCCTTATGGAAGGAAATATGACTGTTTGAATGACATTTAAAGCTGATATTACAAGTCATATGGACTACAGAACCTACCATGCTTTTACTCTGAACTGTGTTTGCTCTGTATAGTGAATTTCAGATATCCAAACCATCATTCATCATTACATCATCGAAGAACATTATCACTGACATCAGTTTAGCGCAAGTTTAAGCACTCTCAAAAAACTCCAGTGAAGCTTTCTTCGTTGTGAAATAAATTTCTTACTTGCATTGTACGTGCGTCTGCACTTCATTGTTTATGATGAGAAAAATTCACGAGAGTGCAGAATTCAGTCACCGAGCGCATGCACTGAATAAAACCCGACATTAATAAAAAGAAATATCAATGCTGCAATCAACACTTTTCATCTTATTTTCATTTTCACTTCATTTGCAACAGACGTAATAGATTTAGTTTACTTGTGCAGGGGCATCTTTGTCCAATTTGGTGCACATCT
Source organism: Sinocyclocheilus grahami (assembly GCF_001515645.1). NCBI lineage: Eukaryota > Metazoa > Chordata > Actinopteri > Cypriniformes > Cyprinidae > Sinocyclocheilus > Sinocyclocheilus grahami. Next base: position 277,578 of record NW_015505344.1, on the reverse strand, counting down.
TACCTCCATATATAATGTCGCAGGTTTGTTTACAGTTTTCCAAATTCAGCCAGTGACTGTTTTCAAACAGGCTATAAATAACAACAATAATATCAAAAATACAATAAAATAATATTAATAATAATAATAATAATTATTATAATAATTATTATTATTATTATAAATAAATAAAATAATACATTACGAAATTGTTCTATTGTAATTTATTATTTAATAAAATGATATAATAATAATAGTAACAACAATAATTTTATTTTACATTATGATTACGATTCGATAATCACACTAAGTCATATCGCAATTTCAGTTTTATTTTGATTAATTGTGCAGCCCTAATACTGATCTAGCTACCCATCAGGTTGCTTAAATATCAACACAGTGTCAATGCGAAAGCTGAAAAGGAGAAGCAGTTTGTTAGCTTCACAAGCAGTAAAAAAAAATGGCACGTCCTGATTTTGCTGAGTTAGTTGTGTTCCTAGGTCAACATATTTTGTTGACCCTGGAACAGCATTTTAATTCAAAAATTTATTCTTGACCATATCCCTACACCTAAGCCTAAACTTAACCATGAGTAATCCCTAAAATAAGAGGAAATGATAGATGAATGACACTGATGTACAAGCACCAAACACACAAAGATGTTGATCCAGGAACATGTCGCACTTGGTAAAATCAGGTTCTGCTAAAAAAAAAAAAATGCTTTACAAAAAGAAAACGTTCCCAACAAATTGAGCTCAAATTGAGAGCATCCCCCAGTCGTCTGTCCAGAAGAGGAAATGATAGATGAATGACACTGATGTACAAGCACCAAACACACAAAGATGTTGATCCAGGAACATGTCGCACTTGGTAAAATCAGGTTCTGCTAAAAAAAAAAAAAATGCTTTACAAAAAGAAAACGTTCCCAACAAATTGAGCTCAAATTGAGAGCATGCCGCAGTGCTGTGTTCAGGGTTAGTAGGTCAGCATTGGCAGGCATAAAATTACAATCTTCTACTTCTGACAGGGCAGTCAGCACCTCACACTGATTATTTATTCTCTCGCTTTTAATCTATATACAGCTGCAGATTCTGTGCAGTGGAGGCTCAGTCCTCTGTGAAATGAGGGTCATATGTCTGGCTAATTTTCCTCCCGTCACATGCTTATCAACCACGGCTAGCACAAACAACAGCATGATCTCAGAGCGGGTCTGGTCAGCGCGCCCCATACGCCAGCTGATTGGATTTCTTTTACTAGCTTAACACTTTAATAGCTGTCAACAGCACGTCCAAGTTGTCTTGTAATGTTATGTAAGAGCCAGAGATGGGGAAGCTACCAAAACTGCTAAGCTACTCAGTCAGGTTGCTCTTTTCAGTGAGTCACACTACAAGCAAAGTAGCTAATAAAATTGACAGTACTGAAAATCTATAACTTCCCTTCATTTAAATTGAATCATTAACTAATTTTGTAGTGCAATTTGTAATTTAGTAGTGCAATTTTTAGTCAATGTATTACCATTCAAAAGTTTGCTGTTGGTAAGATGTTTTTTTAAGTGTCTAACAACAATACTACAGCGAGAATAAAAGTTACGCCTTCTTTCTTTGCGTGAACATTTGGGCGGCATTATGCAAATCTTCCCACATCGTGACATAGACATGTGGGGGCGTGTTAGATCGAGCCATTTTAGGTAGGTGTGGCTGACTCTTAACTTTTATAAAGAATATCTCTTTAGAATCTCTTTAGAACTTTACAGATATTCTTTATGCACCAAGAGCTTGTAACACTCCAAAGAGAAAGGAAAAATTGAAATCGCATCATATGACCCCTTTAAATGTGGCTTAAAAATACTTTTGGATCACGTTCAGTTTAGAGCAGTAGATGAAGATGTTTTCATTTAATCTGTTTGGACTGTCACTAAATAATTTACTTATTGCTAAAAGTAAAGAAAAGAACTTACTACTAAATTCATGATTTTTTTTATAAATGTCTATTTTTGATGTTTAAAATGTACATTCATATGAGACTCATGTCAGTAGCCTGAAGGTTGCGTCACATCTTGTGATCACATAAACAGCCAAATACTAGTTTTTCTCAGCAACCCCCACTGTCCAGGACAGAATAAATTAATCTTGGCTGACGGTGAATAGAGAATGTTCACATTTGCTACATTACTCCAAACCAACCGGTAAAACAAACCAAAAGACACGAAGTAACAGGTTCAGATACAAATCCACAAATGTTTACACATCTGTCTTTTATTCTCCTGGCTGCAATAATATGATGATTTTGAAAGGATTGGGGCCATAAAAGGACATTATTGTTTCCTCAGGTATTTCAGGTTTTTTAGATGCTAAATTAATCACATATTTCACTAATTAAGCTGCTTTTGACATGCACCACTTGTTCGAAAACAGTCTAGAGAGAAGGAGGAATTCAAGGCATGCCTTTCACCCTAAAGAAATTACATCAGAGAACTAAAACAGATGTTTTTCCACTCAATAAAGCAGCACCTCATCTCAGTCCGAATACATTCTTCTAACAGTTTCAGCAGTTAGATCATTTCATGCCTCTCAGCTGAGTTCAGGGATGTTTTGAGGTCATGTGGATGAACAAACGTCCTCCTGCAGTGAAAAAGCATGAGGCACAAAGAGCAGCTTTGAGACCCCATGACTGCGGGAGTGTCCCGCAAACATTGAGACATTAAGAGGACTATTCAAGACAGATCTTCACCAGATCACTCATTTGTGGTCTACTTACAAAATGGATTCAACTTCCTGACTGTCTTCCATCAAATCTGATGGATATCAAAATGAATTATTATTATTCATTTACCTACTTAGGACCATGTGATATTTCAGTTTTTCTTTTTTTAATAAATCTGCAAAAATGTCAACAGTTCTGTGTTTTTCTGTCAATATAGGGTGCTGTGTGTACATTAATGAGGAAAAAAAATGAACTTAAATGATTTTAGCAAATGGCTGCAATATAACAAAGAGTGAAAAATTTAAGGGGGTCTGAATACTTTCCGTACCCACTGTATATATATATATATATATATACACACACACACACACACACACACACACACACAGATCTATTTTATTTATTATTTATATAATACAAGATAAAAATAAATAAATAAATTCAAATAATAAAAATTAATTTAAAAGACATTTAGGACATTTAAAATACATTAAAATGTTTTAATCTAATACAATCTAATACTAATTAATTTTATTTCAGGTTAATTTCAATTAACAAAAATTATTTTTAATATTTTACATTTTTATTTTACAATAATATCACTTTGCACACTACTGATTAATCATCATAACTCTTAAAATGCTACAGTACATAGTTTTAACCCTGTTAAAATAATTCTGAAATGTAGAATTTTATTTTAACATAATCTGAAAAGATATAAAAATTCTGGTAGCATGACTTCGGTAATTTCTTATATTTTTTAATATGTATATATATATATATATATATATATATATAACTGATGACATTTTGCTTTCAGCTCCGTGTTGTCTTTTTCTGAGTTATTAACAGGGTTGAAGATTACAGTACAAAAATAACGAATAATGGACTTAATTATCAAATCACATATTTTATACTTTCAATTAAAAAGACCAAGTTCGGTGTCTGTCCATTTAATTCTACTGTAAGTAACAATTAATGAGGAAACGGATAACATCATTTCCTGAGAATGACCCAAAGACCTTGAGCGTTAACATCAACCAAACAAAATGAATGCCACAATATAACAAATGTTCAGTCTAATTAAGTCTGCATCCCAGCAGCAGAATCCACCTAATGAGCCACGCTCCTATAATGACCCTACAAAACTAATAACCATAACTCAGTAAAACACACTTAAATGTCAAGGCTAACTACTTCAATGCCAAGAGATTATTGTTTTAACCTTTACTAGTGCTGCTTGTGGAGGAGAGGAGAAGGATGGAGGCCTCTAGGCTTTCACAGGTGATCTTTTAAAAGGTTTGAAATCATCAAATATTCCCACAGATTTGTCACATGTTCTGTTTAAAGATGTCCAAAGATAATTCAGCCTATCGGTGGACTAACAAATCTCACTGGGAAAGAACTGACATGCTTAGCATGAACTCAGGCTCTATAGACTGACTGATTTATAGCGTAAGTTTAACCCATGTGCAGGGCTGCTCATGCCTTTGGGCTCATGACAGCCTCACAGACAGAAGCACAGTCACAGCACAGTAATCATGTCTGGTTATAGGGTCACAGACACAGCTGAGCAGCGGGAGATGACAGGCCAGATTCTGCTAGTGCTACTAACCCAAAGACCGAGCAATACATGTGTCTGTGTGTTTTGCACTAAAATTAAAGGGAATGTTCACCCAAAAATGAAAATCCTGTCATCATTTACTCACGCTCATTTCATTCCAAACTTGTATGACTCACTGGAATGAATAAGAAGATATTGTGAAGAGTGTGAGTAAACAAACAGTTACCATTCCCTATTGACTTCCATAGGATGGAAAAAATAGGCCTATCATAGAAGTCAATGGCTACTGTCAACTGTTTGGTTACCCACATTCTTCAAAATATCTTCTTTTGTGTTCAACTGAAGAAAGAAGCTCATACAGGTTTGGAACAAGCGGAGGTTGAGTAAATTATTATAATTTTTGGGTGAACTGTCCCTTTAAGGATAGAATACACTAAACGGCTTTTGCACAGATTTTTGACAACACCACTCTGTCAAGGGAAACAGGCACATCCCTGTGGCCTTACTCATGAACTGTTCAATGAATAGAAGTGAAAGAACACTGTCTAATTTATACCACCTCACCCCATATTGTCAGTAAAGGGTGTCGGCCATAATAAATGCGATAACCCCAAGCTCCTTTCACACTGATAGTGAATAACAGAGCGAAGAGGATAGCAAAATGGACAGGAAGCGAGGAGCAAAGGATATATTCGTTTTAAAGAATGGAGGGAAGGGTTTCTTAACTTGCTTCAGTTCTCGCTCAGTTTTCTTCATCTTCGAGGAAACCTGACCAAGCAGATTCAGGCTTGTTCATTAGGGCTCAGCTCAGACATGGAGTCTGATGAATCCTTTGAAGCTTCCCAGCATTCCTCAGCACATGTGGCAGAAATCAGCACTTCACAAGGACGACAGTGGGGAAATGGTATGCATGCTGAGTTTCAAAGCAACATCAACAGGAACGGATGTGCCCATCAACCTTCTCGCTGAAGCCTGAGGATAATAACGCTGCATTTACTGAAAGAGAAAAGAGCAGCTTTGGCATTCTCAAATTTCGCCAGAACTGCTCTGGACATAAAAATGCAACACGCAGTCCCCAAAATACACAATAAGTTTATCCATACAATTACCACCACATTTTTGTCGGCTAAAAGTAGCTCAGATCATATTTCAGGGAAGATATTTTCATTGTGCCAATAAAGCAGCGCCTAATTTCATCCTCCCGTGAATGCAGTGGTCATTTATGGGGTTTCAGACAGACCCCTGCGAGTCACTAATGGAGAGGCATGTGTCATCCGATATGGGCAGGGCCTTTCATTCAGATTCCAGGAGCAACTGTCAGCCCACCCCTCATCGCTTTCTCTGGTGTAGTACATTAGAGTAATTAAGTCTGCCGGCAGTTGTCTCTGCTCCTCTAGCTAAAGCCCCAGTCATGATGTATGTATCCTCTCAGTTTCACAGAGGGAAACAGGATTCTCAGTGCATGGATTATTAGGCTGTTTCACATATCAATACAGCTCGCAGCATGCTTACAGAAATCAAGCCGACAGAAATCTTTTTTTGAAGCTGACACTGGGGGAAAAAAAGAGATTCTGAAGTCAATCAATTGAAATCTCTACTCATTATCATTGCTTATCACTAAAGACGGCATGAAATGGAAATTTCTGTTTCTTATTGTGAACAATTCATCCATGCATGTTTTATTTATTTATTTATTTTTTACTATTTTGACCTTGTCATAATCAAAATGTCATCTTAATTTTCCATACGTGACGTATGCCAGATTCCTCCAATCATTTATTCAGCTAAACCCTGCCCCTTTCTTACAGTTAACCACAAGCTCCGCCTCTGTCCATTCAACAACTGATGAAGAGAACCAAGTCCCATTTTTTCTACATTTTTGAAAACCAGTTTCACTCAGGTGTACATCACAATACAGAAGTAATGATCTGCCACTACTTCCATTGCGTCATAACTAAATCATAATGCATTACACAAGGGAAAACTTGCTCAATTTAATTCAGTCTACAATATACTGAAATGTTGCAAATAACTACTAGAAAGCACCAGCACAGCAAAAAAAAAAAAAAAAGTTAGGAGAATCAGAGAAATGCTTCAGAGAGAGAAAAAAAATCCACCACTGTTCGGTATGCAAATTAATGCAAGAAAACACACCATTCACAATGTAGTATGCAAATTATCAAAAACCTAATGCCTTTTTAGTTAAAGGGGTCATATGATGCGATTTCAATTTTTCCTTTCTCTTTGAAGTGTTACAAGCTCTTGGTGCATAAAGAAGATCTGTAAAGTTGCAAAGACTAAAGTCTCAAATCCAAAGAGATATTCTTTATAAAAGAGTCAACCACGCGAAAAAAATGGCTCGTTCTAACACGCCCCCACGTCTACGTTTGCCGCAAGCCCGCCGGCCACTCCTTCGTCGAATCCGCCGGCCAAGCCGTTCTCAAGCCCGCCGTCCGCCGCTCACTCAAGCCAGCCGTGTGTTTCGCCAATCACAGCACACCTCGCTTTTCAGAACGATGAGCTTTGTAAAAATCAATGTGTTTCAGAAAGGCGGGGCATAGAGGAGAAACAATAATGTACAGTATGTTGAAAATAATGTGTTTTTTTAACCTTAACCCGCATAAACACATTCCATTACACCAAATACACAAAATAATGTTATTTTTAGCAACATCACATGACCCCTTTAAACTTGCAAGCACTGTCTAAATTTCAAATGAAAGCGGAGTTGTTTGATTTTGTGGAGCTTTTAGAACAGCATCTGAATTTCTTTCTACACCTTATTTTGCAACACGGAAGCAAGGTATTTTCTTTGAATGTGCGAGACTTTCGATTCATTAGCTGCTATTGGTAAATGGTAAAACTATTTGCGCTACAAATCAACGCGTTTATGATTCCGATAGTTGAAACAATATTATAGGAAATATCAGTTTGCCATATCAAGCAGCCTTAACAAACTGATTCACGACTTCCGATTCATTAGCCGCTACATAACTAAAATAATAACAAAGTGCAGTAAACAGTAACAAAACTATTTGCGCCACAAACCAGTGTGTTTATAAATACGAGAGTAACTTAAATTAATACTATAGCAAATACCAGTTCGCAGTAGCCTATCTTGCAGCATAAGGAACTGTTTTGTATCGCTAAAATAACCGCAAACGAATGACACGGTTTTCGCTCACTATTATGAATGGAGCGGTTAATATAAAACCCGGAATGGATTTCCAACAAAGCGATGCGTCCATTCTTATGCAGTGTTCCAGACCCAGATTTTATTCTGTGCTGACTGCTTCTTTAGACCAGACGCAAAGCTACTGTTTTGGCTTCTTTTCGGTCAATTTTAGTGGCGGAAAAAGGCGGATTTCTGTCTTAAACGTAAGTTACTCGATATTATTACTTTTTTTGTAGGTCTACTGTAGTCACAATCGTGCTGTAGTGCTCACTATCAGCACTACTACCGACTAGCGGCCTCGTGTCTATTTTCAAATCGCAGTCGTGGTTAAATACAGTCAGTGTTGGGGAAAGTTACTTTTAAAAGTAATGCATTACAATATTGCGTTACTCCATAAAAAAGTAACTAATTATGTTACTTAGTTACTTTTTGTGGAAAGTAATGCGTTACGTTACTTTTGCGTTACTTTTTAAATCTGGACAGGGCTTGCTTGTTTGTTTTTAAAATAAACAAGTTCTATTTTTGGCAAATATAAAAGCCTTTTCACACCAAAAATGAAATGAATAAGCCTCAGGCTGAAGGGAAAGTACATTTACATCCGTACAGTAGAATGCAGAAGAAGACATTTCAACACACTTCAGCAATAAACAAAAACACACAAACGTTTGTCTAGAGTAATTTGTGCTTGTTAGTACGGTTGAACTGGATCATCGAAGCTCAGAAGCAAAGACATTGCTTAATAGAATGGGATTAAATACATAAAGGATATTTGTGTTGTTTAACATTTAGCTATTGCAGGTTTGCACTACTCTTATTAATTTTGAGGAATACTGAATCTGTGTTTTTTTTGTGAGTGAGATGAATTAATGCATATTCGTATTTATTTTAGAACTACAGTAACATCTTCTGATTTCTGAGAGCCAGAGCTGTCAATCAATAAATTGGAAAAAAAAGTAACTTGCGTTACTTATTTGAAAAAGTAACTCAGATATTCTCTTGTAAATTAAAAAGTAATGCGTTACTTTACTAGTTACTTGAAAAATGGAATCTGATTACGTAACTCGCGTTACTTGTAATGCGTTACCCCCAACACTGAATACAGTACGCGACATACTGTACAGTGTACACAGACACGCACATTGTATGAATAGCATATTTTGTAACTCAGTACCTCAAAGAAAAAGAGACAAGTTGTTTTTAAATTAGGCATGTAAACCACTGCACTAAGTGTCAAAGCCATGAAGGAGAAACCTATTTCTGTGAGCGCATGTGTGAGGCTGGATGTCATACCGTTATCCGCTGTACCAATCACACCACGGCAAAATATAGCAACAAAACGATATGCGTTTTAACAAATTCATTTTTAAATGAAAAAACAGCCTTATTTTAAAAACACCGTTTAAATGCGCTATAGGTAGGCTTCGCACTCTAAATGAATTGCAAGAGAAGAGCGGAGCTTGGGATGTTTTGCAGGTGTGGCTCCGTTCACTCATTATGAGGGCCAGCGGCGCACTGGCCTGCCCACTAAATCAAGAATAGTTGCTATACTCACTCCATAGTGTCCCAATGCGGTTTCCCTCAAATTTCAGGTGAATTGTCCCGAGTGAAGTGTTAGTTTTTTTCTCAGAGGCGCAGCACCATCAGTGTCAGCCCTGTGTCTTCTCCCTGTGTGAGAGCAGAGACTAAAGGAGCTGCTGCTGCTGCTGCTGCTGCTGCTGCTGGCGTCCCTCCCCTGAATCTGCCTCTCTAGCAGACCAGCGCAACCCGGAAAATACAGTCCACGTCCCTGTCAATGAGCTCTAAACATATTCACAGTGTAGCATCTCTTCATCAACTCTCTGAGACTGTCCGGTTTCTCAGAGATCTGAGTTTTGTGTGTATGCGCATCTAATGATGTTTTATATTAAAGGATATTTGGCCCAGTCTGATCATTAAGGGGAGATTTGTCACCCCCTCATGGACGTAGAAGATACTACGAGTCTATGTAAATGTGCGTTGGCATCATGATGCAAATGATATATGAATATAGTTTTTTTTAATAATGTAAACGTAGAGAACATGAGATTCGGTTGATATCAAAACTCACAACCAGGGTTATTATAGTTAACTAAAACCATTAAAATATTTTCATTTATAAAAAAAAAAAAATAAGTAGCCTATATCAAATAAAAAATATATAGTTTTGTATTTATTAATTTAGACTTATTTCAGCTAGTTTTTAAGGCAACATTTAAACTCACAACCAGGGTTATTATAGTTAACTAAAACCATTAAAATATTTTCATTTATAAAAAAAAAAATAAGTAGCCTATATCAAATAAAAAATATATAGTTTTGTATTTATTAATTTAGACTTATTTCAGCTAGTTTTTAAGGCAACATTTAAATTTTTTTTTTGTTGTAGTTTAACATGATGGGCCAAAATAGCCTAACTACAACAAACTGAAATAAATATGAATGAAAATTATTGAAGCATATTTTAAAGTGACAAAAACGCATTTTAAACAAAATCACACAGAATTACTTTAACAAAAAGGATAATGATAACAGAAAATATAAAAATCAAATCAAAATATTAAGAAAAACTGTGTCTCGGTGATACTAAAATAGCACTGCTCCCAAATTGGCTTTAATTATGTTAGCTATCTGTTATCTGTAGCATAATCTAATGCACTTTTGCTGCGACATTATTGAATGACACATTAACTTTTCAACCCTTTAATTAAGAAGAGGAAATAACATTCCTTGTGTATGTGTGCATGTACAGAACTGCTCATAATTAATCATTTATGTACCCCTTGCACAAATGGAAATGTGCACAAATATTTATGAACAAATAAATTTAGGGGATATATCTAAATATTTACATGTAATAATATGTTATCTATATACAGAGAGAAAGATGTTATGCAGCTCGAAAAAGTTTTTTATTATTATATAGCCTATAGTATGTTATTATTTATTTTTAATATTTGATTGCTCCTATTTTTAAATTAAGTATAAATAAAAATGCCATTTTTGGTTTTCTAAAATTGCAGTGATTATTTTATGCAAGTTATGGTGTGTATTGAGGAGAATTAGTCTTTGTGAGTTAGCCTATATGTTATTTGGAGATTATATCATGCCAGTCATGTTGTGTGTCAGGTAGGCAGCCTGTAGATGGAGTACATGACCAGCTCTTGCTGTACATACTGTACATTGCCATACAGGACTGTCTATTCATTATGAAATGGATCATAAATCATTGAAATATATACACACTGTTACTAAGCTGAGCATGATTTTGCCCTCCTCACCAACTTGGCTTTCTGAAACAGCAGTAAAGCTTTATCTGTATGACGTCCTATCAGAAATATTCAAATGCATAAGCACTCTGAATCTCACTTTTATGTTCGAAGCAGTAAGAGAATGGCTTTTCTTCTCTTCTTGAAAGATTCCAGCCCACACAGCTCCACCCTGATGCTCCTGCAGCCAGTCCTCACACACACGGAGCCGCCTCACTGGCCTGCCAGTTGCCGTGGTAACTTGACATGTCTCCATTTGCTGTGATCAATGGAAATGTTGCCGTCTCATGGGGATTGGAGGGCTGCCAGCTCTCTCGGAGTGCAACGTAACTCTCTCTCCCTCGCGCTCCGAGACAGGGAAGACACAAAGGAAGAAATGGAGGCAGAGGGAAGCGGTGGGGTGGAGGAGGTGGGTGTGAAATGCCATCTGGGTGGTTTCTTGGCCTCTGCGGTCAGGGTTAAATGATCACTCATGAGGCAGATCATTTCATTTGAGTGTGCTGGTTCGGTAATAACACAAAACAATCAGTTCGAGTGATGCTCCGGCGATGTGGAATAAGGGATTTTCCTCAAATCATCATCCTTCCAGATTTTGCTGAGTCTAAATTTCTGTCAGGAGGAGAGGGGGCTGAAATGGCTGCGGAAGCTCTGTGTGTGTGTGGAGGAGGTTTTGATTTCAGCATGATGCTGTCTGTCACACCAACAATGTGAAAAGAACAGTCAGATTTACAGGGTTAATTCACCCAAAAATTCTGTCATTAATTACTCACCCTCATGTCGTTTCAAACCTGTAAGACCTTCGTTCATCTTCGGAACACAAATTAAGATATTTTTGATGGAATCTGAGCGCTGTCTGGCCCTGCATAGACAGCAACGCAACTGAAATGTTCCCAAGTCCAGAAACGTAGCAAGGAGATCTGTAAAATAAACATGTGACATCAGTGGTTGTCACCATGAGCAGTTGAAGCACCTGGAGATCAAAGGGCTGCTGTCTTCATTAACGCTCTTGAAAATTTAATCAACTTGAATTTAATCAGGATGAATAAACTGAATACCAGGAGGGGATGAGAGAACGTCATCACCCACTATCTCCAGACGACTCGTTGCATTCTTTCGTATTAATTTTGATAGAATATACGAAATATGAGGAAAGTGTATTTTGGTGTGTATTTGGATAATTCAATTCTGTGGGTACTATTTTGTCTTTCTTTTTTTGAATATCTGGAGGACATGGCTCTTGCCAATAGATGGAGAACAGAATAACATAAGACTAAAAATCCCAAACTCATTTAATAAGAATTTAGTAGCAAGAAGGAATATTTCCAACCCACATCTCATCTTTCAAATTAAGAATATTAAATGAATAAAGCAAAGTGACAGCTTTCAGTTTAATAATATTTCTATGTGACATTATTCCAGAGAGACTTTTCTCATCTGTTCTAAAAAGATTACATCAGATATCATATAATAAACCCAGCCTACACCACTCACAGCTCAACTGATAATAAAGGAAACTTTGTCAGGGCTCAAAATCCATTTCAACCTCTCATCTTTCAAAAGCATTCTACGTAATCAAATGAATTGTATGTCTATGACTGTGAGTCCAGACCCACCCCTTGAAACACACACGTATAGTTCTTATTAAAATGATAAATTGCTCTGCACTGCTCAACCCATGCAGTCACCATAGCAACAGCCAGAGCTCTGTTTGAGCTTTTGCAGACTTCATGATAGTTGCAGCGTATGGCGTGGGCACTGCTCATGTTTGGAGAGCGTATGTAGGCGTCAGTTGACTAGGTGCAAGAAGCTTATACTGGTGCCAGGTAGATTTCATGATACCAAGATGGGCCCAAATGCACCGCTGGCTTTTTGAGAGGTCACAGCATGTGTCATAAGGGCTTGAAGCATTACTAGCTAGCTGTAAGCCAGCATAGCGTGCCTAATGATCTGAACATTTATTCATTTAGCGGACTACATCTGCAGTCTCTTTGAGATGTTGCCGTGCAATATGAGAGATCTTTAAAATGTAGTATCTTGAATTGTCTGACATTCATTTGGATTGACAGCAAGCTAATTGTTGATGCCTCTAGAGGAGACAGAACATCCTTTGTGCATCTCTGCAGTACTCACTCGGAGCACTGCATGGCAACAGTATAATTAAACCCCAGGTGTGGGATGCTGTCGAGGCATCATATGCCTTGTATGTTTCATCATTTTTATTTCCTGGTAAAATCACTGCAATCATTATACTCAAAAATCGCTGTTTTCTGTTAATCTACTGTAAGTAACAACACTTTGTCACAGATGGTGTGCTTTGCAGTAGTAAAACATTTTTTTCTTTCTCTTCCTGCCACTCTATTATTGGTGACTTGCCACATCCTGCATCTGAAAGTTTCATATTCAAACTCCATATGTAGGAATGCTTGCACTGCCAGTTTAATCTGCATTTAATAAGAATTTAAAGTATGACCTCAGCAAGACTGTGAAATGCTCTGGGCTAAAATTTATCTTTGATGGAGAGATTTTTTTAAAAATCCAGTTTTAATGAGAAATCAAGCTGTTTAAAAAATCAGGTCCCAAATGCAAGCATGTCATATTTGAATCAAACTTAAAAGCCCGGCAGTTTGCATATCTACAGTATTTTATTGGTTTATATTTTTGGTTAATTACTCTGGAGTAATCACTGGCTCCAGAGTCATTGTCTTTCTGTGAGTTTGCTTAATGTAACAATCAAATGCCAAATAATGAAAAACACAAACAACGCATGCACCTCTAAGCAATCTTAAAAATAATAATAATAAAAAAAAACCCCAGATATGATTATCTTTTTAAATGCAGGTTTGGTATATTGCGCTTGAGTATGGGACACCTTGGGGACTATAGGTGCCTTGACCTTTAAGTCCACTGAAGTTAATCTACTCTACAGTGTGATTTGTTTGTCGGACAAAATAGCAGATTCAGCGTTATGATTGGTCAGATCGCCTGTCAATCAAGCTCTTTGCAAAGGGTTATTTGCTTAGCTTTCATGTACTGTACATCGCTCTCAAATGTCTACTGATTGGTTCTACACCTCCGCCACTAACCTGCTGTAAGCCACCAGATTTACACTTTATAAATGAAAGAAGAACAGAAAATATTTCAGTACAAAAATGGGAGGGGGTGATGTTTGCAGTGTGTTACAAATGACAATTTAGGGTCATTGTAATTTACAGCAGCTTGTTTATTGTTGTCATTTATGTTGTCTTTTTTTCGGAAACTGCATCAACAGCACGAAGCATCCATTACGGACAACCATCTACAGAGATCCAGGAGCAGCTCAGAGCACCGTGAAGAGAGAGCTGACGCACACAGACTTCAACCTGCACATGTACATTATAACAGATTGGAATTCTTCACTGACAAGGCTTCACTTCCACCTTGACGACACTCATATAACATGCATCAAGTTCATTTAGAGGAGAACCTCTGGGAAACGGCATGACAAGGAGACCTCTAACTATTACAGATAAATCCCAGAGTGTTTTGTAGAAATTCTTTTTGTGATTTACACCAAAAAAAGGTGTTTCCTTTGGGAAACTCTTTCTCATTATTATGATACATAAAATGTTGGACCTGCAGTAAATTCTTCACATGGACCTGTTGTCCAGTTGCTGTTCCACTATAAGGTATGTGATGGATTATGAGAAAATACTTTCCTTAAAGAGTCCAGAGCAGTCTAATATTCCTTTGGAATACCTCACGGACGATCCAGTTCACCTCACTTGTTAACACACAAAGAGATGAAGTGATTTATAAGTGCTTATTCAAAGTGCTTCCACCATTTTTCACAGGGTGTCTTCAGTAGATTTGCAGAATGTCCAAAACAGTTTATCAGCAATTATAGTCAGATGTACGATGAACGGACGCTACCCTTTTGCAAAGCAATATCATTCATAAAGAGCCGACAAAACACTTTAAATTGGTTTTCACTGTGAGAGTTACAAGGCCGTCAAATATTTTCTATTACTGTATCACTACAACATACACTAAACAATCGTGCGTAAACACACACATAAATTCAACTTGACATCTCAGTCACACATTTAAATAAGTCAAGTATGAACAAAAAGAGCAGCAATAAAAATAATCCCAAACCTTATTTTACACTGATAATAAGAAGATTATGTAAATACAATACATCTGATGGAAATTTTGATAATGTAGTTTGGTTTGCCCTCAGAGGGCAAAAACCATTGTGCTCTTAAGTCGTCAGAAGCAGCATCTCCCGAAAGCTCTACTGACTCAAAGTGTAGTGGATCCAGTTATTCTGATATTCCTCATGGAATCAAATCAAGTAATTAAAACCAACTGACCAAAAAGTGTAGTTGTGCTCATATATATTAGCACATCGTCACTCTTTGAAATGCCTGCCACTTTGTAACTTTTTGTAGTAGTTGTCCTGTTCCGTGTGGTTCAGATTGCCCTCCCTATCCAGTAGAACTAGAGGGGTCTTGCGGCGCAGACTGCGACCTTCTGAGGTGTGACCCACGGGTGGGAGTTGAGGGGGAAGTGGTGGCTGGGGAGGTTGAGGAGGCTGGGGTGGCCCATGGTCAGCCTCACTGGTGGAGGAACAAGGAGAACTGCTCCTCACGTTGCGGTAACTCCGGGAACCATCGCGGTTGAGGTTTTTAAGCTCGTACGACTCGGCCATGTTTCCATCAGAAGATCCTCTCCACTCCCAAGGGTTATTGGGGTTGGAGGTCATACGGACTACGGGGTGGTGGGGGGCGTGGGCATCAACCGTGATGATGCCTGAACCGTTGTCACGTTCTGAACGATTAGGCGATGATTCTGTGCCCGTGATGGATGAGGTACCAGAAGAGGACGAAGTCTCTGAGGATTTGGCTGATCCAGACAGGAGTCCCTGTTGCTTTGACATGGCAATGACCTGCATGATCCGAGGCTGATTTCCTGCCTTAAGAACTGGAATATTAGCACCACTTTTCTCTGTGATGGACAGCCATTTGGCCCGAGTGCTGGCACTTTTAGGCGACACAGTCGGAGGGACCGAGGGCTGTGCTGGGGGGCGAGGGGGCATCACTACTCTTGCCCCTGCAGGTGGGTTAGCCGGTTTGGCTGATGGTTGAACAGACGAATAGACTGAAGAGTGGGTGCTATCCTCCTCTGTGGTCGTGTCGTTGCCGCCATCTGAGCCCTGATCGCTGGTGTCCTCGTCAGGCAAGCTGCCACCTCGCATCACCATTGACTTTTGCTTCCATTCAGACACTAATTGATGTGACCGCATGTGGTTCAGTGGAACTGGAACAGGTATTGTCACCAGACGCCTCGTTGGCTCCTCTGGAGCTGTAGCACGGGGTAATGTGTTGCTGAAGGTTACCATGGTCTCCTTACCCATTGGGCTGCGAGGCGCCAGTAGCTCCACGTCCACGCTGGCTCTCTTTAAGCTTCCCAACGAGGTTTTCTCCCGCTGTACAGGCCGGTTTAGCCCATCCAGACATGCTGGTGATGTTATTTCCTCATTGCTCTCAGAGGCGTGGCCTTTATTATAGACAGAGTCATGGCCTCTCTGGGCCAGAGCCCTCAAAGCATCCTTCTGCAGAGGAGGAGGTTGCGGGATGACAGTGTCCTCTGGAGATTTGAAGTTGGCAACAGCATGGAAAGCCTGGAATGATTTAGAGTTTTAAGATACAGTGGCTTCATTACATTGTTTATTTCCCAACAATACAGAATATTCCTTTCACCCAGTGCAGTTTAGTGTTAGGCTTAAGCCTGGGGTGGGAGCTTGAACAACACTCATATCAACCAACCTTTGATTTTAGGGGTAGTTAATGGGTAAGGTTAGGGTTGGCATTAAGGATGGGATTAGTATGTTTGTTAAACCTGGAATGCGGTTCTAGGACCAACAAAAGGTGGTGATTCATCATTCTAATTAGCCAAATCAGTCACTTGTGTGGTGGAAGTATTGATCTGAAGACACTTATATTGCTTTCAGGGGCATTTACATTTTATATCCTTCTTCTGTGCTCCCTGGGAATCAAAACGTGGCTTTGTTGTTTCTAGTGGATATGTTCTTGTAGAAAGTTCCAACCCTGCTTTAACACACCTGGATTCAATTTTTAGTAATCCTGAACACCTTGATTAGTGTCTAATTTAGAAAGCTGCACCCTCCGGTCTCTGGGCCAGAGCCCTCAAAGCATCCTTCTGCAGAGGAGGAGGTTGCGGGATGACAGTGTCCTCTGGAGATTTGAAGTTGGCAACAGCATGGAAAGCCTGGAATGATTTAGAGTTTTAAGATACAGTGGCTTCATTACATTATTTATTTCCCAACAATACAGAATATTCCTTTCACCCAGTGCAGTTTAGTGTTAGGCTTAAGCCTGGGGTGGGAGCTTGAACAACACTCATATCAACCAACCTTTGATTTTAGGGGTAGTTAATGGGTAAGGTTAGGGTTGGCATTAAGGATGGGATTAGTATGTTTGTTAAACCTGGAATGTGGTTCTAGGACCAACAAAAGGTGGTGATTCATCATTCTAATTAGCCAAATCAGTCACTTGTGTGGTGGAAGTATTGATCTGAAGACACTTATATTGCTTTCAGGGGCATTTGCATTTTATATCCTTCTTCTGTGCTCCCTGGGAATCAAAACGTGGCTTTGTTGTTTCTAGTGGATATGTTCTTGTAGAAAGTTCCAACCCTGCTTTAACACACCTGGATTAAATTTTTAGTAATCCTGAACACCTTGATTAGTGTCTAATTTAGAAAGCTGCACCCTCCGGCCCTATTGAAAAAAAACAGCATATGCTGGTTAGGTATGTTTTGAAGCATGGCAGCTGGTTTGAGCTGGTTTAAGCTTGTCCTGAGCTGGTTATGAGCTGGTTTAAGCTGGTCATGTGCTGGTCCTAAGCAACTAGCTCCTGCTCAGGACCAGCACATAACCAACTTATAACCAGCTCAGGAACAGCTTAAACCAGCTCATGACCAACTAAGGACCTGCTTAAACCATCTCAAACCAGCTGCCATGATTCAAAACATACCTAACAGGGGGAAGTTGCATTTGTTGTCTGCATACATCGAGTATGCTTGTTTCAACAAACCATGATAAAACTGACTTTAATTCTTTGTGAGGTGTGAATTGCTGTAATTTCTTTCTTACTCTGGAATGTAATGATTAGTTTTCTGAAATGAGATGTATTTGGCCAACAAATGCAACCTCTGGAGGATGCAGACTTTGAAATGAGGCACAGCAACAGGTAAAAAAATAAAAAATATAAAAAAAGCATAGTGCTGAGGAAGCTCCAGGAATGATGTGAAAACCCTGAGTTACAGGAAAATGTGATTTCGCCATGTGAGATGTGTTCCTGCATCAGTGTTGTTGGTTGTACAACCTCTGGAGGATGCAGACTTTGAAATGAGGCACAGCAACAGGTAAAAAAATAAAAAAAAATAAAAAAAGCATAGTGCTGAGGAAGCTCCAGGAATGATGTGAAAACCCTGAGTTACAGGAAAATGTGATTTCGCCATGTGGGATGTGTTCCTGCATCAGTGTTGTTGGTTGTAAAAAAAAATTGTTCATGTAGCTTAAACAGTAAAGCATTGCACTAGCAGTCATGGAATCAGTTTCCAAGCAATGAATGACATGGTAAAACGTATATCTTGAATGTATGTTTCTGCTATTTTATTTAGGATTGAAGTTTCTGCCAAATGTATAAATTGTAAACTGCCATAGCCCTAATCCTGACAGAAGAGTTTGCTGGATGTTGTTTAAGTCCCTATTCCCAGACAGGCTTTGCCCAACCCCAAACCCTAAAATATACTTGTTGGTTATAATGTTGCTTCAGAACCAACATGGACTTTGATGCAGGAACATCTGCTTGGGTAAAACACATTAAGCTCAATAGCAAGATGAGGATGGAGGATGGTTTACCAAATACCCCTGTTGAAAAAAAAAAGCATT
Organism: Sinocyclocheilus grahami; assembly: GCF_001515645.1. Classification (NCBI taxonomy): domain Eukaryota; kingdom Metazoa; phylum Chordata; class Actinopteri; order Cypriniformes; family Cyprinidae; genus Sinocyclocheilus; species Sinocyclocheilus grahami. The sequence continues at coordinate 258,916 of NW_015505344.1, read as the reverse complement.
GTAGCATTGTTTTGAAGCATTGTAGCTGTTTTGAGCTAGTCCTTAGTTGGTCACGAGCTGGTTCTGAGCAACTAGCTTCTGGTCTTGAGCTGGTCCTTAGCAGGAGATAGTTGCTTAGGACCACTTTAGGACCAGGACATGACCAGCTTAAACCATGCTTCAAAACATACTTAACCAGCATACTTTTTTTTTTTCAACAGGGACGTTACACCACATATGCAAAAATATATACTCACCAAGTACGCTGCAATACCAGCGCCAATACAGAACCCAACGTAAACATCGATTGGGTGACTGCGGTACTGGGTGATCTGAGTGAGTCCCGTCAACGCAGCCGCAATGGCAAAGGCAAACACCAGAACGGGTTTGAGCAGCTTGGTGCTATCAGAGATTGTTGAGTTGAAGTACATCTAGAAGAGCAGAGAGCAGCAGAAGTCTCCAGCTGTCATGTGCAAATTAATAACATATTGCCTTGCAGCTTCAGACAGTCTGACAAGCGCAAGTTGGGAAGCAGCAACAACTTATCTCCACGTCTGACGCTTGAAGTGGATCCTGCCAAATAGCTAGACATGTGAAGCACTTACCTATAATTAGACTTTCTCTAATCTAGCGAACAGAACGCATATGAGCATATTAAATCACACCTTTCTTTATAATATGATCCGTGTTGAAATCTATTACTTGTGTCAATGCATATGACATGCACATCTATTATGTTGGTTGTTCATTACTTCCATCTACAGTACAATCAGTTTAAACTGTACTAAACACTATTGATTTCTCTCATAGAGGAGTTTAGCCTATTAGGTTTATATGTATAAACAGTATATGCTGTTAACATTTAGTGAACACGCATTGAGATGGTGTCGAAGAGACTTACTGAAATATAAACAGCAGCAAAGGAAGAGAGGGTTGCATGCTGGGAAGGGAAGGTTTTCCTGTCACAAAGGAAAGCAAACATCTAGAGTAAGTCTAGACCAGATATACAGCAGAAGTCAATGTCACACGTTTATAGGTTTAAAAGAAGGAGTGAGTAGGAAGTGCTCTACAGGAAGAAAACCACAAGAGGGAGAAAGAAAATTGTTGAAGTTGATCACAGTTAATCACAAAATCTGATGTTTTTTGGTTACCTGGCAGACAGAATAGCATGCTGATCCTGGCCAGAGCAAATGTCTTTGGTGATGTAAGGGTTCTTGTCACAGGACACACCTGGGACAGTATAATTGGGTTTGCACACTGTGAGAAAGAATGGTGTGTGGTAGCCAGTGGCCAGCTGGATGACATCCGTAACCAGTGCTGTTGCACAAAGACCGAACACATGAACCCCTAGAAGGAGAGACAGATCATGAGGAATGAAACATCGATGACTCGTTTCATCAGTTTCATGCAACACTCTGTGCCTGACTCATGTTACATAATGTTCATCTGCATCACTCCTGCTCAGTAAAAAATACATTGTAAAGCAACTAGAATTTATTATTATAAATACATTCAGCACTTTCATAGTTTAGCTTCAAACATTCTGATATAAAATTGCCTTACAATGAAAAGAGTGTTACATACCAACAAAACGAACGGTTCTCCGCAGGAAAGAGTTAAAATTACATCCACCAGCATTTATGCTTCCTTCAATCCCTGGACGGACCTTCAGTTTGGACTGCATACAATACAGCAGACCTTCACCAATCATGATCTGAACACAATAAGAGAAATCAAAGAATTATACAATTGTTAATTTAAAAAAATAACTTTGGCATGTGTAAATGTAATTAGAGGATGATTAAATATGAATATTATTATATACGTTTTATGTGTTTTTGTGGAGAAGCAAGTTATTACATTTTGACAGAAGCTAAAAAAAAATGATTTACCATAACTGACTTTAAAGGGTTAGTTCACCCAAAAATGAAAATTCTGTCATTAATTACTCACCCTCATGTCGTTCTAAGCTTGTAAGACCTCCGTTCATCTTCAGAACACAAATTAATATATTTTTGATGAATTCTGAGAGCTCTCTGACCCTCCCATAGACAGCAATGTAATTACCACGATCAAGGTCCAGAAACGTAGCAAGGAGATCGGTACAATAATCCATGTGACATCAGGGGTTCAACCGTAATTTTACGAAGCTACGAGAATACTTTTTGTACGCAAAGAAAACAAAAATAACGACTTTATTCAACAATTCGTCTCCTCCGCGTCACCCTGGTGCCATTTTGGAGAATATCCACTAAACGTAAACTATTCTGTGTCAGCTGCGTCACGCGGATACGTTGTTTTCGTTTAAATCAAAGCATAAACAACGTAGAAAACGAATAGCATACACTGTTTACGTTTAGTGGATATTCTCCAAAATGGCACCAGGGTGACGCGGAGGAGACGAATTGTTGAATAAAGTCGTTATTTTTGTTTTCTTTGCATACAAAAAGTATTCTCGTAGCTTCGTAAAATTACAGTTGAACCCCTGATGTCACATGGATTATTGTACCGATCTCCTTGCTACGTATCTGGACCTTGTTCGTGGTAATTACATTGCTGTCTATGAGAGGGTCAGAGAGCTCTCAGAATTCATCAAAAATATATTAATTTGTGTTCAGAAGATGAACGGAGGTCTTAGGGGTTTAGAACGACGTGAGGGTGAGTAATTAATGACAGAATTTTCATTTTTGGGTGAACTATCCCTTTAAAGAAATGGCATAATTTACTCACCCTCAAGTTGTTCCAAACTTGTATGAACTATTGTTGAGCACAAAAGAAGATATTTTGAAGAATGTTGGTAACATTTGACGGTAGCCATAGACTTTTACAGTATGGGGGGAGAAAAAAAACTATGAAAGTCAATAGGGACCATCAACTCTTTGGTTACCAACATTCTTCGTGCTACGTATCTGGACCTTGTTCGTGGTAATTACATTGCTGTCTATGAGAGGGTCAGAGAGCTCTCAGAATTCATCAAAAATATATTAATTTGTGTTCCGAAGATGAACGGAGGTCTTAGGGGTTTAGAACGACGTGAGGGTGAGTAATTAATGACAGAATTTTCATTTTTGGGTGAACTATCCCTTTAAAGAAATGGCATAATTTACTCACCCTCAAGTTGTTCCAAACCTGTATGAACTATTGTTGAGCACAAAAGAAGATATTTTGAAGAATGTTGGTAACATTTGACGGTAGCCATAGACTTTTACAGTATGGGGGGGGGGAAAAACTATGAAAGTCAATAGGGACCATCAACTCTTTGGTTACCAACATTCTTCGAAATATATTCTATTGAGTTCAACAGAACAAAGAAACTCAAACAAGTTTGAAATGGCATGAGGGTGAGTAAATTATTATATAGGTTACAAAGATGTAAATGCAATGATATCACGATTGCTTTCATCTCACAGAGGCAGCAGGGCCGGCGAACGCCAGACTCAGGAGCATGAGCAGAGGGATGAGCTCATCGCCGCTGTCCACGTACGGCATGCTGAGTGACCGGTCATGGCAGCGGAATCCCACCTGTGCCGGCTGGAGCACATCCGTCAGTTCCAGGAAGTACAGTGAAACCATGGAGGACGCCACAATGGGTAGCTATTTTCTCAGAGGTAGGAAAGTGTGTGCATAATGCGAAAGTCTTTATCAATTTTAAAAGTACTAAATTGCATGTCTTTCTCAAGTGCAAACCGATATTATATATTGATAATACTCAAACATATCAACACCAGAGCACAGTTTAATTACTGTAGAGCAACTGTGGCAGATGGCTGTTGTTAAATGTCAACACAGAGTTCTGTACTCCAGGGCTGACAATGTGGTGGAAGGTAAACACAGTAGCACACTCAAACTGACTGCTATTATGCATTTTCAATTATGTCTTCAAAGAAATTGAGGAAGCCCAGTTGTTTAGAGTGTGTAATGTAATTACCTGAGACATTAATTGCTCTACTGAAGTATTAAACTGGTAATAAATGATGGCACGTACCTCTACGAAATAGAAGCATGGTAACAGCGTCAGACTGTCTTTGGGCGGTTTCTTCTTGATTTTTTCACGTGCCGTCATCATGGTGCTGGTCTTCTGAAGTTATTCTGTCTACACATAAGATCATGTTAACATACAAATGAAAGATATGGACTAACATGGCTAAATATATGTATAAACAACAGATTATTATAAAATATTAGTAAATTATTATTAAAAACATTTTTTAAAGCCAATAGCACATTGAATTCAATGTGAAACTTTGAAGTAGAAAAACTTAAATAGTATTTTTGTTGAAAACATGCTGAGAACTTCACAAAACCAACATTAATGAAAGAGCTGAAATTGCTCCAACTTTAATCAAAGGAGTCATGATCATAAATCCTGGACAGTTGGCGCACCAAGATAACCTTCAACATCTATCCTGGCCAGACAAATTACCTGACTTGAATATTATCAAACCACTGTGAACAGATTTGGAGAGAAGAGTGAGAAGCCAATTCCTTCCTTCAACATCTCTGAAGCAACTGGAAGATATTTTTATTGATGACACTCAACTAAAGACTATTCATCAGTTGCATCTTTTCAAAGAAGGTCAGAAGATACTTAATAAAGAAATATTGCCTATTTCTCAAGTGTTCACATTATTTTATCCAACCCCTGTATGTTCGCAAAAAAAGTGGGCTTTGGTTAAATACTATCCACAGGAAAAGGCCTGCACAAAAATGTTCAAATTATGATTTTCTCATCGGAAACAGAATGAGGCCCTCCTGAATAAATGAATAACAGACTGTGTGCCTGAGGAAGAATATTAAATAAACAGCTCCTTTCAGAATATTCTCAAAAGAGCATTATGAACCAATGTTAATGTTGGCTATTGTTTGAGCAGGCATTGAGAGAATAGTGTTTCTTGCTCTCTGCCAATTCAGCAGTGACTAAACAAGGCACTTGTCCTGAAGACACTCTCCCAACTCTCGAGTGGGAGCGAGCGAGGCTCTGCTGAAATTAGCAGGGAGCCTGTTTTCAAGAGTGGGAGCTCTGTTTATTTCAAAGAGCCGCATATGCCTCACAGGCAAAAGATTTCTGAGTGTGTGTGTGTGTGTGTGACTTTTAGGGATGAATCCATAGGCGCTGAGTTATCTCCAAAAAAGACAGTGTTTGTGCTCACACATACTCACAGCATGAGGCTTTGACTGCGGACAAAGTTAATTAAACTTGACTGGGTTTCTCACACGAATCTGTTTCCTGTGAAAGTGGGGTTAAACAGTGAGTTGTGCAACACAGCTACTTTCTGACCCTTGTTTGTGCCAAGAATCCAAGCAAACTGACCCACGACACTGCGGAACAATGCACGGGTCGATAAAAATGTCAAGCCATGATAACCAGTCAAGGCGAAATCATTATACACTTGAAGTGAAGAGACTCCGGAAAAATCAATAATGTAATCAGATAAGAATGAGATAGATCAGTCTCACTAATGTTCACACATCATGAGCAATGTCACTGAAGATGGCAATTATTTCAATTACACTGGCAACTCTGATTACATTGACACTCACACTGCAACACCTTGATTGTTAGAAACTGAAAATATTATTATTATTATTATATGCGTGCATGAGATGTGTATTTTATATATCCATGATTACATTTATCAAATAGTAAATATGGTAATATTACAATTTATATTCATTCATATAAAATAAATAGGAATTATTAATAATATATTATTTATTAATTCATATAGTATTATGATAGATAGATAGATAGATAGATAGATAGTGTTAAACACATTAATATATGTTAATATTATTACATTTATTCAACATAAAACGTAAACATGGTCATATAAAATTGTATATATTAATATTAAAATAAATAAAATAAGAGTAAAACATTTTCTCCATTGCAGTGGTGAAGAGTTTTTATTCACTATTTTATTTTAAAATAAATAAAATAACATTGATAGATAGATATTGAAATATGTATTTATATATATATAATGTTTTTATATCGTTTTATGACCAAATAAATAAATATGCAAAAATGACAGAGTAATCGCATACTAAGTGATTGTCACGATCGCAGTGGTGAATAGAATAGCAAGAGTTTTTTTAATCACTCAGGAATTGATCAGCTGTCAGATGTGCTGAGAGCTTGAGAGAATCACTGCCCAACAATATCCATACACACGTTTACATAGATTTTCCTGCCCAAAATCATCTTGACTCACGCTGTAAGGCGAGAATGAGATGTTATGTAAAACTAGAATCGTTGCCGTACAACAGAGACACTGCGAAAATCTCAGTGATTATTTATTGTAATAATACCGCGTCTCCACTGGACGCGACGCGACCGAACCCGCGCGCGCTTTAATTCCCACACATAACAATGGCAGCGTTCTGGTCGCGTCGCGTCGCGAGTGCGTTGTTTATTCTGCTGCTGTTCATCACGCAGGTAGAAAACCGAGAAAATCTCACCTTGACTGCGAAAACGGGCGATTCCCTGACGGAACGGGGATACCCCGAGTGAAAATTCCCAGCGTATTCCTTCTTCGCGAGGTTAGACTGCGGCTCTTTCAGTTCATATTCCTCTTTCTGCTCACGTTTTCCACGCAGCCGTGGACTCCTGTTATATGCTTGACTGCTGGAGCCAACCACAATATCCCTCAACTCAGTGAGCTCCTGTTCCAGCTGCTCGTCTGCAGTCAGACATGCAGTATCTGAGGGGCTTCAGTAGGAGAAGACCGCACTATCAGAGATAAAAAAGGTTTGTCAATGCTGTATGAAGCCGCGTCCATTGATCTTAGTGTAAAACCGTTCCATCCTCAGCATTCCTGAGCGCGATCTGCACTGATCTCCTCCAGCAGTGGTAACATGGAACTGCACAGGTAACAGTTCAGACAGCAGGGTGGGGGAGAGGCTGTGAACTGGTTTAACTTATGTCCAGTGGCAAGATGAATATAATGTCCTGTTTCCTGTAGCCTTACAAATGTCCTTCCAGCATTGTTAGGGACCACCGAATAACCAAATTATTTCGATTGCATGTCTTTTCTTCCTTTTTATTGTGAAGATGGAATAAATAATACAAATCTGTTCTAAAATGTGTCATCCAATGTAAATCGATTTTTTTTTTTAAAAACACTTAATATGCATCAGTTCATCGGGTGACAGAATAAAATCAATAGCCAATATTTAGGCTATTATGCTAATATAATAAAGTCATTATATTCAAACCGACCAACCCTCAATATTAAAAGCCAAATTGTTTTAGCGCTTAATATTTTTCATCTTTCATGAATAACATTTACAATTTTGTCTCAGTAGCGCCTATCAATAATGTACTATTTATAAATACATTTATAAAGTATATAGAAGATACATTCAAAAGTTATATTAGATATTTTTGAACCAAGTCTCTTGACTCTTGCTCACCAAGGCTGCATTTATTTGACAATACAGTAAAAACAGTAATATTGTGAAGTATCATTGCAATTTTAAATCACTGCTTTCTATTGTAATACATGGTGACACAGCCACACCTAAACAGACCACAGAGACAGGAGCTCATTGAGGAATGCTGCTAAATATAGTCTCGGGACAGCCGGCAGCATCATATGTGAAGATGAAAGATTTCCAGGCTCAACCGACCCACAAAAGAACATAACACAATGGAGTCTGTTTAAAAGTCTTACTTTTGTATGAAAAGTAATTTAATGTATTGCCCTTATTGCCGACAAACCGTTTTTAAACATATCAGTCATCAGAACTTTTTCTATCTATCTGATAAGTGACATTTTTTGCAAGAAATGAATGCTTTTATTCAGCAGTGATGCAATAAATGGATCAGAAATGACAGTAAAGACATTTATAAGTCAAAAAGTCCATTTCAAATAAACGCCATTCTTTTGAACTTTATACTCTTCATTATTAATAGCATTAACAATTAACTTATTCCATTTATTTAATATTTTTATTTTCAAAAAGTTAAATAAAAATTATACTAAAACTGGTACAGAGAACCGTAAAATTGTACTGGTACCGACTATTAAAATTTTGATACTGTGACCACCAATTAAAAGATGTATTTGTGGGTGAACTAAGCCATAATGGCTCACCTGAACACCTCCACCTGTGCGTTAGGGTTGACTCCGGGCAGGGTGTACGGTCTGCCGAACTGCAGTCTGAGCGGGTGTTTGCTCTGGATCTTAGTGATAACACCGTCGTTGATGGGCAGCCAGTCCATGCTGGGTACCAGGAGCTGACTGGGCAGCAGACAGCACTCATCAATCAACGTCTCATCAGGGTCCTGCGGGTGACTCTCATCTCGAGCTGCCAGTCAAAAGAAAACAGCAAAACAGGGTTCATTTTTTAACCGATTTAACAGCTCAACTGACATGTCGGCTCAAAGCCCGACACAGGGTCTAACTCACAGCAGAGCCAGAGTTTGGTGAGCAGGCGGAAGAGCAGAAACATGCTGTCTTGGTTGTCAGATGTGGCCGTGTAGATGGGCAAGCAGCCTGGTTTTAACAGGCCCCAAATACGGATCATCACCAGCATCTCTCTGAGCATGCCCAGAGAAGCACCGTCCCGCAGGAACCCAAACCCTGGACGTACGATGGAGCCCTGCAAAGATATTCAGTCATAAAGCAGCATGTTAAACTCAAAATTGGCAGCCCCATGACTGCTGGTAAAGGTTGTCCAGTTGAGCTCACCTGGTTGGGCAGGTTGGCCAGCAGATAAAGAACAAAGTCTCCCACCCACTGAATGAGCTGCTGAAGGGATTGCAGGGGTGGTCCGTCCAGAACAAACTCCTCCGTCTTCAGGTTGATCATCACCTTATCAATATCTGAACACATTAAATGATCAGAAATCGCCATTGAGGTGCATTCACATTCACAAATGTTTGCAGGCAAAAATCAGTCTATTGTCAATAGCAATGTTGGGGTAACGCATTACAATTACGTGAGTTAAGTAATCAGATTACTTTTTTCAAGTAACTATTAAGTAACACATTACTTTTAAATTTACAATTAAATATCCGAGTTACTTTTTCAAACAAGTTACTCTGTTTTCCCATTTATTCCCTGACACCTTTCCTGTCGCTGGGTTGAGCGAAATTGAGGGTCAGATCACTTCCTTCAGTCTAAAGCTTGTTAATTTCACATTTGGGGCAGTTTTACTAAACGGCAAATTAGCGCGAGAGCATAATTCCAAAACAGTGCTGATGGGAGGGGAAATTTCTGTGGGTGATTTACTTACAATGCAAAGAACACAGATGCAACATCTCATTTACATATCTACCAACGCAATATACCATGCGCAGCGCAAATTAGCGTAGTCACAAATAAAGAATAAAGAAGCCGCAGCACGTTAAAAAGAACCGGAGCCCAAAAAATTAAGGTTTGCTAGAAGTTTTGACAGACCTGGTATTCCAAATCGTCTTTTATTTCCTGAAGCAAATTAAAAATAACATGGCTTGGCAAACGATATGTTCGGATAATGTGTTCTTCTAGCATTCAAAATAAATTAATACGTGTGGAAAAAATCCTCTCCCTTCTACCACACACTCTCGGTTCTCTGTGGTGCCTCCTCCTACCAACAATAATTGCAGCCATTTCAAGCCCAGAAGAGTTTAAGACATGCTTTTTTGGGGCGAGTGCAAACGTTAGTAAAACGCGTTGCGTGATTCATTTGAATACTCTCCTCCCATAACTTTTGCGTCTGAAAGGGAAACTCCAAAAAATGCATATTCAATAAGGTCAGGCACACAAATAATTGTCCACGCCTTTTCAGCGCTAATTCGTCACTGCGCGTCTTAGTAAAACCTATCAGTACTATTTTAACGCCAAAAGACGGTTTGCGCTGGAATAAGCATTTAGTAAAACTGGCCCCTGGTGTGAAAGGGCCCTTACAGCTGCCAAAAATATAAATTTGGGGGGTTTTGTTATTAAAGGATTAGTTCATTTTCAGAATAAAAGTTCGCTTTGTAAACACTGGGTCGGTACTTTCGCCTACGTCACACGTGACCTTTCAAACGTGATTACGTAACACGTGAAGTTGTGGACGCGCATCGCAGAGCTAGTGCAAGATGAGCATTTGTGGTTAAAAAGTATATACTTTTTTTTTTTGAAAATGACCGATCATTTCGCTAGATATGTAGAGCCCTTTGAAGCTGCACTGAAACTGCAATTTGGAACTTCAACCCATTGGCTCCCATTGAAGTCCACCATATGGAGAAAAATCCTGGAAGGTTTTCCTCAAAAATCTTAATTTTCTTTTTTCGACTGAAGAAAGAAAGACAAGATCATCTTGGATGACATGGGGGTGAGTAAATTATCATGAAATTTTTATTCTGGAAGTGAACTAATCATTTTAAAAACAAACAAGAAGCCCAGCCCAGATGACAAAAAAGTAACACAATGTAACGTAATGCATTACTTTCCATAAAAAATTTACTAAGTTACGGAATTAGTTACTTTTTATTATTAGTTACCACAGAAGTCACTTAAGTCAGTTTTCTGTTGGTCTGTGCGGCAAATCCAGGAGACCAACTTGAACAATGGCAAAATCTGCATGGGGAACTTTTTTGCCCTTGCAAGAAACTCCCATTGAAATGAATGAATTTGCCTATAAAATTTCACAGAGCAGTTGTGAAAGTGACCTCACCTTTATAGTATCAAAACAACAACAACAACAACAAAAGGAATCGGATGGGCAAAACTGAAGTACGGATGCTCTGAAGTAGGCCTGTCACGATTATGAATTTTGTGTTGATGATTAATTGTCATACAATTACAATGCAAGTCTAATACATTACTTTTTATTTACTTCTTATGATTAAGTTCATGCTCTGAAAACAAAGAATAATATAAGAATTTTCTTTCGTGTTGTCACCAATTTAAATTTCTCTTATTTGGATGGCAAAATATAACTAAAATATAAACTACACAATTATTGTGATTATCTTAAATAATTGCGATTAGATGAAATAACTTCAATCTGACAATTAATTAATAATCGCAAAAGGTCTTCTCTGAAACATTTTTTGGGTGGCGGGTTGTTACCGGTGTCAGTGTTTTTGGTACAGATCTCAGAGAGACGGTCTCCAGGACTCTTGTCGGGGGTGTTGAGCACATGAGGTCTCAGTAAAGACTTCAGCGTGGAGCTGATGGCGATGAGGAGCAGTTTAGCGTGGAAGTCACAGGCTCTTGCTGCAGTGGCAGATGACAGTTTACACAGAGACGCCTTTACTGCCACTATACGGGTGGACAAAACCTTCATCGCAAGCCATGAAGGAGAGAAAAACCACAACAAAGTCAAAAAGAAACCGATTTGAAGTCAAAGTCTCTGTAATAGTATATTGATCTACCTGCTGGAGTGCTTGGTTTTGTCTCATGTACTCTTCGTGAAGCTTCTCCAGAAGGTTATGCACCATGCTTGGCTGTGCGTGCAGCAGCACGTCCCACCAGTCGTATCCCGTCACCATGCAGTACTCCAGGAGGAACAGCAGGTGCCGCAGGAGTGTGTTCATGTCCAACATTTGGCCCATGGATGGAGACACTCGGATCATGTGCAACTGAAATCAGAAGAGGTGAACTTTAAGATCTGAGGGTGCTCCTGTCACCACTAGGTGTCAAGCCATCATACCTTGCCATGATTGTCCACTCCCACCAGAGCCAGAGATGTCCAGGAGAACTGAAGGGCTTTGAAGTGCAGCGTCGGGCCACCGGCTCTCTGACGTTTAATGGCAGGTTCTTCTCCGACACGCTGGGAGGAACCAGAGGAACCGTAGAACACTCCCATGGTGTGCAGAGAAAGGCGATGGAGAATCTGGATGCTGCCATCATGGAAGGCCAGGGCAAGACCTGAGAATCAAATCAAAATGATTATCAACCAAAGCAGTCTTAAAGCTACGTTCATTGAAATAGGAGAAGAGATATTAAGGCTGTACCGAGGCCTGGGAAGAACTTGGTATCTGAGGCAACTTTGAGATCAGTGTTCGAAATGGAGATGGGAAGTTTAGGCAGAGCGACAGCAGACACACGGTCCAGATCATTGGTCGCTGAGAGGATACGCCACTTCAGAATCATTGGCTGCTTTTCACCCACTGTGGATGGCGAGAAAACAAACAACAAACGTTTCACTTCTGATGACTTCAGCAACTTAAGTTGCAATCCAGGGAAATAATACAGCATAACGAAGCTTAGTATGTACATTTATGTAATATATTGCTTAAAATAATTATTTAAAAAAACAGCATTAACAACATTAACTGCAATAATATTTAAAGCTGCAGTCCGTAAGTTTTGCCTCTTTGTCACCATCTCTGTTTGAAAACCTGGAATTGCAGCTGTGTGCGCAATTATCTAGCTTGCGTGGGTTGTGAGTCGGCGTGGCTCCAGCGCGGATGAATCTAATGTTCTGAAGAGTATGTGTGGCAGTCAGTCACTGCACCGGTGTGGATATTTACTGTACTTCGCAATCACAGATTCTAGCATACGTCTTGGAATATGACCCAAATAAGAATTTTCACCGAATATTGCCATCTGAACAAGTAACAAGTCTACCACGTTTGTTCTGACCAACTGAGGAAAAAAGCATTACCATAAATCTCGCTACCAATGGTGATTAAATCTAAAGATCAGTTCTCAGCTCATACCACATCAAACCGTTCAAATTATTATTATTGTTATACTTTATTCTCAAATGATTAATGTCAACAACATCAGCATTGGTGACTATGAGTATAGTGTGTATTAGATTTCAATTTCTGCACAGTCTAATCTAATTGTCATACTCTTCGAATTTTATATTAAGAAATTATTTTAACCCAAAAAGCTAATTATGCTCCCTTCGAACTGGTTTTCTTTAAAATACAAATCTTAGTAACCCCAGGCTATCTGTAATCAGAAGCACATTTATAACTGGAATATAGGCCTGTCGCAATAATCAATATATCAACTTATCGCGCAATATATGTACATGACCTCAATCATTTTTGGTGACGAAATATATCGCCCATTATATTTACTTAAAAATTTACGTCACCATGTTTTGTACATTCCACCTGCACCTGTCTTTTGCAGCTTCTCGAACATAACGTGGTGTAGTCATGAGGAGCTAGTTCAAATTTTAAAAAATGCTTCTACAAAAAAAGTTGAATCTGCAGATATGGCCTTGTTTAGAGATCTGTGCATTTGTGCATACGGACATCTAACTGCTAAGTAGTGATTGTGTTTTTCAGCAATACAGTGCATCCTTAAATTACAGAGAAAAGACGGTCCGGGAAAAATCAGTTTTTGTAAAAAATCTCCATACAAATTATTTGTGAATTTTTCTTTTTTTCTACTTGTTGCTTTGCACATTTTGTTAGAAAATGTTTATTTACAATTTATTCAAGTATCTAATATTTTGATACTTAATTTAAATATTCTTAAAAATGTAAAGTTTGTTGTCATTTGGAAGTGTGTAGGACTTCTTGCATTATTATGCGTTTATATTATGATAATATATTCAGTGGCATAAAATGGTCTTTAAAATGACAATAATATCGCTTACTGCAATTATTTCTGGGGCAATATATCACACAACAAAAAGTTGTTATCGTGACAGGCCTACTGGAATATAATTTAATTTCATTCACATGCGTTTCATAAACACATAATCCTTTCTGGATTACAATCCGCCATCAAAATGATACATTTAATTATTCCGGCTGCTGTGAGAAAAGGCTATAAACGATCCGCCACCTGCAGGATCCTCACATGCGACAGCCTAGTAGCCGGGACAACTTCTTTATGTTTACAGACGTGATGTAATGATGCGGCAGCATGCTCGAATTTCCCGCGAAAACCTCGTACCACTCAAATTAGAAAACATTATTATAAGCTGACCGTTGTGAATCGGGCTAAAGTAAGGCGATAGTTTTGAACACTGGCTGGTTATGTACTTGCTCAAATATTGATTTCGGATCATTTTAAACCAAAAAAAAGTTACGGACTGCAGCTTTAAGTAGTGTAAAAAAAGAACGTAAATGTTTATATAGCATTTGTTGTATTGCCTTTACAAACACTGCATTATAGTAATTTTTACATTTTAAAATTAAAAAGTGTGTAATACTGTAACGTAACACTTTTCCACATCTGGTTTAATGTAACTTACCCACAGGTGATCGATGTTGAAAGATATTATTAACTGGGAGACCCTCCTTCCGCAAGGACCAGCACTCTACAATGCTGCCCATCTGACTGGACGCACAGAGCAGCACCTTCAGAAACACAGCAATCCCAAAAAAATCATGCTCAGATAAAAGAACTGGAAAACAGCTTGTTGCATGGAAATTGTGGAGTTAACATCCAATTTCTGACCGACACTGATAGCCAAAAATTATTCTAAATCTATACTAGATTATGACATAACATTATATAAACTACTGTTCAAACGTTTGGGGTCAGTAAGACTTTTCTTTTAAAGAAAGTAATACTTTTATTCAGCAAGGATGCACTCAATTTATTAAAAGTGACAGTGAAGACAAAAAAATTCTATTTCAAATAAATGCTGTTCTTTTGAACTTTCTGTTCCATCAAATAATCCTGAATAAAAAATCCACAAAAACGGTTTTCTGCTGTGCTAACAAAAATGTTTCTTCAGCATCAAATCAGCATATCAGAATGATTTCTGAAGGATCGTGTGACACTGAAGACTGGAGTAATGATGCTGAAAATTCAGCTTTTTGCATCACAGGAATAAATTACATTTTAAAATATATTAAAATATAAATAGGCTATTTTTATCAAATAAATGCAGCTTTTTCTTAATGACCCCAAATTTATGAACAACAACACAGTGTATATAATATTTTACACAAATCTATACTATTTTGTCTAAAAATTACAATTTCTTTTCTTATGTAAAACATAAAAAACAATGAAAAACTAATAAATACTAAAGTGGTTTCATGCATCACAATATTATAATGTCTTTTTTGAATGTTCATCACCTCACCTGTTCGGAGTTTTCGCGTGTGAGGAATTTAAGGTGAGTGACAGCGGGGTATTTGTCTCTCCGGACGGGGTCGGTGGTGCAGCGCATGAATAGCGAGGGCAAGAGCTCGGTGTCGATGCGGCACTTCTCATTCACCACGCTCACGCACACTTTATAGAACTGCACCGGAGAAGAGCTGCTCCCATCGGTGGCTGCCACCACTATATTCCCGCCGCCCGTGAAGGCGATGTCAGCCACCGCCACGCGGCCCCTCAGCCTGCACAGGCTCTCGCTGGCCGTCAGCAGAGTCCCGTTCGGCTTTAACAGTGACACAGTCACAAGACCACTCACCGTCACTGCTAACCAGCCCTCCATGGGCTTCCCGCCAAACAACGTGAGAGAGGGAGAGAACTTCACCCGGGAAAACTTCTCTCCAAAGTTCGTAGAGCCAGACTGAGGAGAAACAAAGACATCAGGGTGTTAGTTAGTTATGTTTGCATGTTTATTTAGTAGGTGCTAAGGAGACGGCCTTGCCTTTTCAACATGCAGGGCGAGTTTAACTCCATTGTGTAACCATGAGAGGGCTACGATCGGGTCTCCGTCCACTGAGCTGCTCTGTGTGCACTCCCAGCTGTTCACCAGGTGCTCTGACATTCCCCAACACTTGATCTGACCATCTCCATCAGCAGACAACAGCCTCGAACCTGGCGTAGCGCAACACACACAACCACACGATGATAACACTGAGATCAAGTCAATCTCAAGAAAGCATTCAAGAACATGTCTGGGCCACATTTAACACCAAATCTAAAAGTACAAAAATATTTTGCATAAAGAAAATCAAGTTTTTAGGATTTTTTTGCATTGTGGTACTTGTGATAACAAATGTATGTATTTAATTATTTCTAAATAAAATGGTACATTTAATTATTAATTAATTGTTTTCAGTATTATTCATACACTATTACCATTCGTTATTAATATCTTGTATTAGCTTTTATTTTTATATTTTCATTTTGATTTTATACATTTTTTTGTAATTTTGTTAGGCGTGTTGTTATTTTTAGATTTTTTTTTAGGTTTGTAATTCTCATTTCAGATTTTGTTATTATATTATTTTAGTTCCGATTTCAGTTAATTGCCAAGGCAATATTCCTCAATTTTTCATCTAATATTTATATCTCATTTTAGCCAAATTTCAATAGTTTGCATTTTAGATAACAATAATAACCATGATTTGCAGTATTTTGGTTCCACATTGTACATTTCCTCTTACATTTCTCTCATCCCTCTAATGAAAACTAAGGAAATATTTCTATTAAAATACATTAAAAAATAAATAATCTCCAAAAGAACTTTCCTTAAATTGTGTATTATTTATACAATACAGTAGCATCTATTGTTCTGCCTCTAATTTATGCAATCGAAATAAAATCATTACATTGCAGTTGCAATGTAATGCTTTTATTTAGAGTGCATATAATACGGAACCAAAATACTGCAAATCAGGGTTATTATTGTTATCAAAAATTAAAGCTACTGAAATATGGCTAAAATAAAATAAATTGCAATCATTACATTGCAGTAATACACTAAAATGACTGTATTACGATAATGACCATATCCATTTAGAATACCAAGAATTGAAGCAGGAGAAAAATGTACAGTTACATGACGGTAACAGGAATTTGTGATTTAAATGTGCTTATTTTGGAAACGATGTCGCAGGCATAATGTTTCTTTATGCAAAATACAATTCTCTATTTTCATTTCTGGAGTGAAACAGGACCTTGACATGTTCCAGAAGTTTCACCCATTTCATGGTTCACATATTAATCATGATGACTGACCTGACTGGTCCCATTCCAGGCAGGAAATGACCTCAGTGTGACCAGAGTTGATGGAGTTCACATCCCAGGGGTGATCAGTGTCAATGATGTGTATCATATGACTGAGATCTGCAGCAGAAAAGCCATCACTTCATAAATGAACTACCCCGTTATTACTGCTGCTGATACAGTATCTGATCATAAAAACAGTGATGATCTACGCAGCCAATCTCTAATTCAGAACAATTAAAAGTGTATGCTTTTCCTCATCGTTCATTTAGAACTCACCAACAGGTCTGGTAATATTGGTAATAAAGGCATTGTCCAGACCTTTGTCCTCCTCCTCATTCTTCAGGTCAGTGGTGAAGGCGATGAGGTTTCTACAGGACCAGGCGCACACCAGAGGGATTGACGGGCAGTGGTTGCTCTTGGGTCTCTTCTCCCACTCGCAAACATACGCGATCTCCATCATACAGTCAATTAAACGGAAGGCTATGAGCACTGGTACCTTTACTCGAGACCTTAAGTGTGAAGACGATCACTGTGCAAGTTAGTCAACGCAAACGCTTAGCATGCCTGATCCTGGACAAGAACAGAGTAAACTGGTGGGAATAACAGTTATTAAACTACACGCGCCTGCTTTTAAGGTAGAAAAGAAAGAAATGCGTTAAGGTAAAATTGCACTGGCATTTCGACATTTATTTTATTTTCAATAATATTAGCTGCACTTCGAAGCGGTACATCACTTAGCGTCTATGTTCGTTGCGTCTTTCCGCGTTTAGAGACTCGACTACGACTTGCCGCCCCCTATTGGACTGGAGGACGAATTTATATGTAAATACATGTAAATATTTTCAAAATATATACTGTATGAGTGTGTATTTATATATACATAATAAATATACACAACACACACACATGCATTATGTAAACAAAAACTTTTATTTTGGATGCAATTAATTGCGATTAATCATTTGAAAGCACTATATAAATATAACGTTTTTTTTGTTTACACCAAATATATTATGATATATATATATTAGTGCTGTCAAATGATTAATTGCAATTAATTGCATCCAAAATAAAAGTTTTTGTTTACATAATGCATGTGTGTGTGTACTGTGTATATTTATTATGTATATATAAATACACACTCATACAGTATATATTTTGAAAATATTTTACATGTATTTACAGTTATATTTATATAATTTATATTATATATAAATATATTTAATATACAAATATAACATATGTTTCTTAAATATATACATGCATGTATGTGTATTTATATATACATAATAAATATACACAGTACACACACATATATTATGTAAATAAAAACTTTTATTTTGGATGCAATTAATCGCGAATAATCGTGATTAATAATTTGCCAGCACTAATATAGCCTATATATATTCTTGAAGAATGTAAATGTAACAGACCCAGACCTCTTAGTGCTGTGTAGATTACTTACAAATTGTAGTCTGTTACTGATTACAGGTTGCATGATGAAAACTGTTTTTAGTAACGTAATCTAGGTTACTATTTTAGGTCATGTATTCTGACTACTTTTTATCTAACTTATTTCAAACGTACTATTAAACGTACTACATTTATTATGGGAATAACAGTTATAAAACTACATACATACAGTATTTATTAACTTGCATGATTATTTGTTTCATACATGGTCTAATTGCTTGAGAGATGCTTTCCTCTCAAATTTAGAAGCACGGTTGCAAATTCATTTACATAGCATTTCTGAATATAGTCAAAGCAAAATGGCATGATACAGGATTTTTATAAAGGAGAATTTAAAAGAAGAATAAAAAGAAGAATTAGAGATAATCAAGAAGTTATGAATAATTTACTGCTGTTGTGTGAATAATATGTAATCATGTAATCCATTAAAAGTAACCGTAATCTGATTATGAGCATTTGAAAATATAATATACTCTAATTACAAGTACTACATTTTTGGAATCCGATTACATAATCCAGATTGCATGTAATCAGTTACTACCAGCACTGCTCTTAGTTTTGTCATAAAGATTGCAGCCTATATTTCACCTGATCAGTTAAAATGGCCATCAGGGTGTTTCATAGCCTAACTGTACATCTGTAGAGCATATCTGTACATTTGTAAATCTGTCTATTGTGTATTTTCTATATTTTCATTACTGTATTTGATTGTACTATGTCTGTACTTTTTCTGCACTGGAAGCTCCTGTCTCCAAGACAAATAATAAATAATAATAAATATATTTTTCTTATTGTCAAATGTGCAATTGTCTGCACTGCTTTATTTCAGTTTAAATGTTTTGTTAATTTCCATTTATTTGTTTTATATTTAAAGGGGTGGTTGATTGTGATTTCACTTTTTTAACGTTAGTTAGTGTGTAATGTTGTTGTTTGAGCATAAACAATATCTGCAAAGTTGCGGCGCTGAAAGTTAAATGCAAACAGAGAGATCATCTTTTAAAATTCTGGCAGTTTAATGCCTACAAAAACGGCTGGTAGGGACTACAACGAGTTACTTCCCGGGTTTGTGACATCACAAACCCTGTTAAACCCCGCCCCCAGGAACATGCAACAAAGGGGGCGGGGCCATGTTGTGCTGCCTTAGAGAAGAGGAAGA
>NW_015505344.1:235085-239357 GCF_001515645.1 Sinocyclocheilus grahami | reverse complement strand
TCTCTCTCTCTCTCTCTCTCTCTCTCTCATTCAGCTCAGCTCCAAACATGAACTGTTACAGTTATACACTTATTTTCACATAGCTATGAGAAGCGTTAAACATGGACGTGCGTGCAATTGCCGTACTGTATTAAAGTTTTAATCAGGATAAAACCGTATATTAAAAGCTAACATAAGCAGTAGCATTTACAAATAACAGCGTATGTAAAAGTATGAGACAACAACAAACAAAAAACATACCATTAAGAGCCGTGCTTGCACAGGTTCTGCACGATCCTCTTCAATAATATCCTCTGCTTCTCAATCGGGCTCAAACTGATAAGCGATATAAACATGCAGTTGTTTACAATACAACCGGAGCACATGCCGCTGAGGTGAGGGGCGGGATGTTTAGACACGCACTAGAGGTGGTTTAGCCAATCACAACACACTGAACTAGCTAACCAATCAGAGCCCATCCCATAAGTCTGAGGGAGGGGCTTCATAAAAGCAGGAAATGATCAGCGCATTTATAGGAGAAGGGACAGAGCAGTGTAGAATAAAGATAAATTATTTGAAAAATAATGCGTTTTTTTTTTTTAAACGAAGCATTAACACATGCTGGACTGCACCCCATAAACACAATCAAGCCTAGAAAAAAAAAACAGTCAACCACCCCTTTAAATTAAGCTTTTACTTATGTCATTCTTTCATACTTGTATGTGTCTTTATTATGCATCTTCTGACCTGTGTCCCCCGTGGTCATCCTACCACAACCGGGCGCTCTACAGGTTTAATGTTAGAAATGGTACTTCCACCGAGTGACATGTGCCTTAGCTGTTGTACTGGCTAGCCCTTCCACTCTTCAATAACGTGACGACCTATTTAACAATTACTTATTTCCTCTCAAACTAGAGTAAACATTCGGTACTTATAAACAATGCGCTATTTCTTAGTACTGAAATTAAATTAAATATATCACAGTGATTCAATAAAATTACGGTATTTTTTTTATTTTTTATTTTTACAAATTATTAAAGTTAATCGTAGGCTACATATCAAATGGGGGTGGAAACATTTAGATTTTTTTGCTTGGTCAAAAACTCGATGTCACGTGACTAACCACGGAAGCGGGACCAGAGTGGAAACGCTTCCCTCATTAAAAGCTTCTTTGCTGCTACTCCCAAGTCCGCTCCAGAAAATGCTTGTGTAAACAGATGGTTTGTAAGACAGGTTGCAGTCGCTGCCACCCGGATGGTTCTGGAGGGATATCATCAAGTATCTGAGGCCTTATTTAATCGAACATTGTCAGCGTTTATAGGAGGAGGTGTTTGTTTAAACGTAACCCGAACATACGGGTTCCTCAGGGGAAGCTCGGCTAACTTGTTAGCTTACCACTGTTAGCAGACGTGCTGCGTGATATTCCAGGTTTCTTTCTTTTTAAGCACTCAGTTTACAACGTCTGAGCGATATTCTACTTCCAAACCCGAGTGAATATTACGCATTTAGCTGGTGTTTGTAGCAATAAATGCGTGAGTTAATAAGTTTAGCTAGTTGGGTGGGAGTGACAGTGGCTGCAGGAGGCCTGAGTCACATCTGCCGGACATATTTATTCTAAAACACATTTGAACAGCCTGAGATGCTCCTCTCGTCTTACAGTATATAAACTACACGATTAGCAGCTGTGTCCAATGCTCTAAAGCTTTAGAGGGGTGCTAGCTCGCTAGGATAGGACATGGTAGGAGAGGAAAGAAGCCTTGCCCACCAACACCCTTATAAAATTCAGCATCTGTCGGGTCGTTTTTGTGGGGATATCTGAAGCTCAGTCCAGTTTTGGAGAAGCAGGATCATCATCGGCGTGTGCTGATGTTGTGTGACTGGCCTGCTCATCTGGATCTGCGCACATTGCTGTCTGCTTGAGCTCAGCTGGTCTTTCTCCTTATCAAGTTACTGAACAACGACCACCATGTCTGACAACCAAGGCAATGTGAACAACAACGTCCCTCTGAACAACAACAATAACGGTGGGCCGAACCGGATCCGGAACCCCGCGATGAACCAGAACCCACTGATCAACGTGCGAGACAGACTCTTCCACGCCTTGTTCTTTAAGATGGCAGTCACATACGCCAGACTCTTCCCACCGTCCTTCAGACGAATATTCGAGTTCCTCGTCTTGTTAAAGGTGAACTTTGACCTTTTTTAAAATGTATATTTAAACTGTAGTAATCCTTCCCAGAAACCCTACACACGCTGAGTTTTGAATGCGTATCTGCCCTCACCTGTTAGTGTGCAGAATGCCATGCTCACTAAACATCAGATGGATGCTGGTTATCAGCATCATTTATATGCCAACTAGCCCATGGCTTTAGGTCTTACCTGCCAGCTGTATCCTATTTGCAACTTTTGCTCAAGTCAAAATAAGTAGAGTGTCCAGTTTCATTTTACTGAACTAAAATGGGTTATTACTGCTGCAACATGTTATACAAATTATAAAGCTGTGAAACAATTACATACGTTATAGGATTTATTTATTTAAAGGGGTCATATGATGCGATTTCAAGTTTTCCTTTCTCTTTGCACATCACAGTGGAGTCAGCTGTCTTAACCGTGGCTTGTGTACTGCAAACACATACCAGCTTCATCACTGTGTCTGTCACACGACTCTGTTCCCCTTTCGGGCTCTGTCTTTACATTTATTTTGAAAGATGAAGCTCGCGATTATGGTAAGGGGCGTTACATTTCCGACGAGTGCTTGCGGTGTTTGGCCAATCACAATGCACTGGGTCAGCTGGCCAATCAGAGCAGACTGCGCTTGTTGGAAGGAGGGACTTTGTAGAAAACGACGTGTTTGAGAGAGGCGGGGCATAGAGGACCTACAATGATGTACAGTATTTGAAAAATTATGTGTTGTTTGAACATTAAAGCACGTCAACATATTCTGTTACACCAAATACACAAAATAATGATCATATGACCCCTTTAATATTTATTTATTGGCTGTTGAAGTTGTGACGCTATCTAACCAGTGTTATTTTAGTATCATTGAGATACTATTGTAATTTTCATTAATATTTTGGATCAGTTTTTATTTAATATGTTCTGTTTTAATTTTTTATTTCAGATTTAGTCTTATTTATTTTCGTACGTCAAGTTAAACTAAATGGAAAATTAGAAATGTTGCCTTGGCAACTAACTGCAATATTTTTATACATGTTTTGTTTTATTTCAATTACCTTTTGTATTTTGTTTAATGTTTTAGTTAACTATAATAACACTTTTGTTGGATACAGGGTTGTTTGTAAGTGTATTGTTTTATTATACAAAAAAAATCCATTCGTTTTTGATGAAAATGTTAACATTTGTGGCATATTAAAATTCATAACTAAAAATATGTATCCATGTCTGCAATATATACTCAAAATTAAAATGAATTTATATTACTATTAATATTTTCATAGTTAAAAAAAATAAACTGAATTTTGTCCTATTCGTTTTGCAAATAAAAAAAATCATGTTAGCATGAGAAGTCTGTAATGATTCAGATGATATCAACTTCAGTGCAAGTTTCATAATTTTGACTTATGAATATAAAAGGAGGGATTTTCATGTCATTATTGTTATGGGAGTGCAATGTTTAATGCCTAATTGTTGCCTATTCTGTAGTTTTTGTACACCTTTTAAATTCACTTTAATTTCATGTCATTTGATTGGCAGGCATTGTTTATGCTCTTCATCCTGGCCTACATCCACATTGCCTTCTCACGCTCGCCAATCAACTGCCTGGAGCATGTGCGGGAGAAATGGCCCCGCGACGGCATCCTGCGTGTGGAGATCCAGTGCAACTCCAGCCGTGCACCCATCTTTCTGCAGTTCTCGGAGACGGAGGGAATCCAGGGCCTCGTGAAAGAACCAGAGGACGGAAGTGAAACCAGAGAGCCAGTGGTGCCCACAGACACTGAAGAGGAGGAAGAGATGACCATGGAGATGTTTGACAACAGCACAGTACGGGTGAGTTTATTACACCGCAACAAGAAAACAAGCATAGGGAGACATCCATACTTCATTTAAAAATGGCTAATTATTATTTTATTACTCAGTCTCCTGTTGTCCCAAACACATATGCTGCTAACATGTCAAATCAATATGAATTTCTTATATTTGTTATTGTTAATTTATTGTTAATATTTCACTTTTATTATTATTATTACCATCTAAAATGTATTTTATTTATATATATATATATATATATATATATATATATATATATATATATATATATATATATATATA
>NW_015505344.1:232678-234802 GCF_001515645.1 Sinocyclocheilus grahami | reverse complement strand
ATATATAATATTATTATTATTATAACTCAATTTCAGACTGGTCCTCCTCACATAAGTTCTTTTTAACTTGACAGATTTTGTATAGAAAAGAGATGCATTAATAATTTTTTTTTGTGTGTATGTGCTCCTTTCAGCTCCTTTCTATAAAATCATATAGAATTCATGTGGAAATAGCTGGATAGCATGCAGTTGCGCAACAGTAAATCAATATTATAATTTCTAATATTTGTCAATTTAAATAAATGTAAATGTGTTCATTTATGTAATTTACTGTAACTATTACTACTAATAAAAATAATAGTCACTTGTTATGATTGTTATTAATACTATTGTTCATTATAGAATTACTGAATATGTCAATGTATGAATATATAATGAATGATACGAAAAGATCAGAAGAGTATGTGATGCCCAAGAGTAAATCAATATTAATTTCTAATTTAATTCAATATTTGTTAATTGAAATATTGTAATTGTATTAGTTCTAATAATATAGTATTATACTGTTACTACTACTACTACTAAGAAGTTAGTTATTAATATTATTATTATTATTAACTTTAAGTATATAAAATACATAATATTATATAATACAATTTATTATATATAATATTAACTCAATCTGGTCCTCATACAAGTTGTATGTGCTTATGGTGCTTTTACAGTTTGTATTGTCTTTTTATAACAAACAAAAAAAATTACTTTAATACTCTTGATATTTATTTTGTGTGTGTATGGGAGCTGCTTATATAAATAGCATACTTTTTTGGAATTTCCTGGTGATCAGTTAATAATGATATAATATTAATACATTGTGAATTATTCCACTATTAATAATTAGGCCCTTGTTCTCCAGATCGTTCTGACAGATTCTGCCCTTTGTCTCTCTCTCACACATACAGTTTGAGCTCGACATCGAGCCACGTCTGAATCCGTCGATGAGTGGCGGTGTTCCTGGCTCCAGCCTGAATGAATCCCAGGATCTGTCCTTCAGCCAGGCCCCTTCTAAAGGTATGCAGCCGCTGAGGGAGACTGTCTCCGAGATTGAGATGCTAACTCGAGCAGGTAAACATCTCAAATACGCCCCACTCGGTAGCCATCTGGTTCTCTCCTCCTCCTCCTCTTCCTCCTGTGTGAATTCATTCCCTCTCCTCCCTCCATCCAGTGCTGCCCTTATCACTTCCCCTGCTCAGATTTCCTTTCTGTTCCCACATTATTACCTTACCCTTCCCAGAGGCCACATGGGCTGTCACATGGCTTCAGAAACGATCACAGTGGCCTTTTGCAAGATAAGATGTCAGAGGGTCCTATATACTGTAATTTGTTAGTTTAGATACAAATTCACAGTTTCCAAACCTCACATCTGGATGCAAATGAGTTATTTAAAATGTGGACGATGAGCAGGGTGTAATTTGCAGGACGGTTTCGGGGTGTCAGTCTCCCAAATTAAAGCTTCAAACCCCGAAGGAAGGATCTTTTAAAAGGACATATAATAAACACATTATTTTGCATATTGAATAAAAAGAAAAATCAATGACAATATAGAGATTCGTTTTTTATTATTATTATTATTATTAATACAGAAAAACTTTTAAAGTACCATTGTTGTGAAATAACAGCTTTTTAGAAAAATAGTATAATTTCTAAATCCATTGAAAAGTTGTCAGCGTTTATCAGTGTTTGTGTTTGTTTGTGTAGTGTGGCCCCAAGAAGAGTATATTGTTGAATATTCTTTGGAATATGGTTTCCTACGGCTGTCCCAGGCCACACGGCAGCGACTCAACATCCCCGTTATGGTGGTGACCCTGGGTGAGTACATCACACTCTCTAGGATATCAACAGAAAACCTGGCAAAACCCACAAAAGATAGAATATTCTATTATTGCACTGTTATATTAAAGGTGCCATAGAATGGAAAACTGTATTTACCTTGGCATAGCTGAATAATAACAGTTCTGTACATGGAAATGACATACTGTGAGCCTCAAACACCATTGTTTCCTCCTCCTTATGTAAATCTCGTGCATGCAAAAGACCACTGAAAAACAGGCGAATCAGAACATGACACCGACTGTGACGTTACAGTCAGGATCACTAATAGTTACGCCCCCATCATTTGCATAT
>NW_015505344.1:213696-222096 GCF_001515645.1 Sinocyclocheilus grahami | reverse complement strand
AGATTTCACTTACCACATAAACAGAGTAAGGAGAGATGACTGAGGATGATGGCGAATGATTTACAGATCCTGAGCACCACTGACAAGCATCTGATCTTGTAAAATGTGTGGTAAGTACTGCCGCTGTAGTTTACACAGATCACGTGCGATCGCAAATCTCGAAAGTGAAAGTAAAACGCGGTCGTGCATTTGCAAGCAGTTTCAATGCCCCGCATATTAATAGCGGCTCCCTGATGTCCGCATTTTATATACAGTATAATTACCCAACGATATAACTGCGAGAGACAGTATTGAAATATATATTTTCCCTGTGTTTCCTTCCTGCTGTGTGAGCTACTGAAATGAGCCGCACTGTGAAACATCCAATCAGAACAGAGCTCAACATTATTATTCATGACCCTTCCAAATAAGGTAAAAACAGACCATTTCATTCTAGGGACAAATCCTAGGGTTGTAAATGGACATGTAAAACCGTTTCTGGACATTTTTTGCCCTTACCTAAGCCACATACTTTCTATGTAGATATCAGAGAACAATTTAAAATATTGAATTAATGCATTCTATGGCACCTTTAAAATTGTCAGTGTTTACTGATCTTCATGCCGTTTCAATCACCTATAACTTATATAGCCTATGCCTATAACCTATGCCTTTGTATAATTAACAGACTAAAATTTAAGTTGCATGGTCTTTTTTAATGCACCTGGTCCTCATTCACTAATAGAATTTAAGAGTTACAGAATATTCTAAGTCACCTTTTGTGTTGCATGGAGGAAAGTGTGGTGAATCATTAATCGTGATCACGGTTTCTGCTTCTCTCGATTTATTAAGCATAATAATTTGCGATATTCACCCGCTGGTAAATTATCCTGAAAACATTTCATTTTAATTTGTCAGTTGTGTTAAATGCATTGGTAACAAGCCTCCACAAGCTTTCATGTTTGGGGTTGCCAGATATCAAACATTTAAAGCCCCCAATCAGAGTTTTTCTCTTAAATGCATACATTTAATATACTTTTGTGTATATATATATATATAGAGATAGATAGATAGATATATAGGAGTTCGGAGTTTAGCTATCTCTATTGATATATTGTGCTCAAATTGAAGTGTAATACAGCCAGCCTGTTTTCTTTCACACTTTTGTTTGCTGTGACTAAATCTGGGAGCAAACCAGGCGAGTTGACGTTCTCTTGATTTGTGCTTATGAGAAAGTGCTGTGATTCTCATAAAATGCAAAAAGAATAATAAATTAAAAAAGAATTAAAAATGAATTGACAATTATTTTGGAGGTCTATAAGAAGGTCATAAAGATTTTGAATGACATGAGAGCGTGTTAAAAAAAAATTGGCCTACAAGGCCAATAGACGTCATACATTTTTGTTTTTTTTTAAAGGGAAAGCATAAAGTTGCACTTAATCTCTCTCTGCCTGTCTGCAGACCCCATGAAGGATCAGTGCTTTGGAGATGGTTTCAGTCGCTTCCTCCTGGATGAATGCCTGGGTTATGATGATATCCTGATGTCCAGTGTGAAGGCTTTAGCAGAGAACGAGGAAAACAAAGGTAAATTAGATGTTCCCTCTTAAGAACGCCGTTTCGTTGGTGATGCCGTAACTATGAAGTGAGTGTGATTTTTATTTTTTAGGGTTTCTGAGGAACGTGGTTTCTGGAGAACACTACCGTTTTGTCAGTATGTGGATGGCTCGAACCTCCTACCTAGCAGCCTTTGTAATCATGGTTATCTTTGTAAGTACTTTCTCTACCGTAGCAGCGTTACACAACAGTTGCTTGTTAATGATTGGATTATATGTGATGTCATCCCATTAGTTCAGTTTGAGCATTTAGGTAATTAGTTTACCCAGAAATGTAAATTGATAATTTAGTAATTCCCATGACTTTTATAAATGGAATAGATGGTAAACATTTTACTGCGTTCTAATTACAATGAATGTGACTAGAGCTTTCAAGCTTGAAAAAAATAGTTTAAAATCAGCTGAAAGTATTCTAAATGTGGTCTATGCACTAAATTCTGAATCTTCGAAGTCATATGATAGATTTGGGTAAGAAATGGACTGAAATTAAAGTCATCAATTACTAATGATCTTCCCCTTCAGTGAGGTGTTAAGAGCTGTGACCAAAGGTCAAGGAGTTGAATTTAAAAAGCTCAGATTTTTTAAAACGTCATTAAAAGAATGATCCATTTACAAACTTGCAGTAAATAATGACTTCACCTTTGGTCTGTCTGTTTTTTTTTAACTTGGTTATCATTCACTTAAATCATATTAAAAAGTGACCAGAATATTCTTCAGAAATTGAGCTTTTGAGTTTCATTAAAGAAAGAAAACCCATACAAGTGAGGAAAAGATAAGAGAACTATAATATTTGAACTATTCCTTGCTGAATCAAATGGAAACTCAGTGGACTGAAATTAAAGTCATCAATTACTAATGATCTTCCCCTTCAGTGAGGTGTTAAGAGCTGTGACCAAAGGTCAAGGAGTTGAATTTAAAAAGCTCAGATTTTTTAAAACGTCATTAAAAGAATGATCCATTTACAAACTTGCAGTAAATAATGACTTCACCTTTGGTCTGTCTGTTTTTTTTTAACTTGGTTATCATTCACTTAAATCATATTAAAAAGTGACCAGAATATTCTTCAGAAATTGAGCTTTTGAGTTTCATTAAAGAAAGAAAACCCATACAAGTGAGGAAAAGATAAGAGAACTATAATATTTGAACTATTCCTTGCTGAATCAAATGGAAACTTGAAATCACTTTTTATTTTCTCTCTCAGACTCTATCCGTGTCCATGCTGCTGCGGTACTCGCACCACCAGATTTTTGTTTTTATTGGTAAGTTCCCATCAGCCTCTTTGGTCTTCATCAGTGAAAAACCATTTGTGATCCTGGACCACAAAACCCGTCATAAGGGTAAATTTTGTGAAATTGAGAATTATACACCATCTCAAAGCTGAATAAATAAGCTTTCCATTGATGTATGGTTTGTTAGGATAGGACAAAATTTGGCCGAGATACAACTATTTGAAAATCTGGAATCTGAGGGTGCAAAAAAATCTAAATATTGAGAAAATCGCCTTTAAAGTTGTCCAAATTAAGTTCTTAGCAATGCATTTTACTAATCAAAAATTAAGTTTTGATATTTACAGTAGAAAATTTTCAAAATATCTTTATGGAACATGATCTTTACTTAATGTCCTAATGATTTTTGGCATAAAAGAGAAATCAATAATTTTGACCCATACAATGTATTTTTGGCTATTGCCACAAATATCCCCCAGCGACTTAAGACTGATTTTGTGGTCCAGGGTCACATTTATTATCATGTTCCATGATCAAGTCTGTAATAGTCAAAAGCTATTATTTTTAGTCTGTTTCTAAGACTATCTCTCTGTTGTTCTGTTTTTCTCAGTGGACCTTCTCCAGATGTTGGAGATGAATATGACCATTGCCTTCCCTGCCGCCCCTCTCCTCACTGTCATCCTGGCTCTTGTGGGTAGGTACGGCTCACTGCTGGGGTTTGGAGAGATGTTCTCATTCATGTGCGTCTCCCATCAACTTCATGCCTGATCTTTTATTTTGTTGACTTCATATATCACATAAAAAATGTCTTATTAATATGTTTTATGAAAGTCGTGTGGCTGTAAATACCCTCTTTTTGATCCTGTCTGCAGGGATGGAGGCCATCATGTCTGAGTTTTTCAATGACACAACCACTGCCTTCTACATCATCCTCATTGTTTGGTTGGCAGACCAATATGATGCTATCTGCTGTCACACAAATACGAGCAAGCGCCACTGGCTCAGGTATGTTGTCAGCACAGGTAAATGCCAATGGCTCAGATGTCTTACCAGACATTTTTACTGCGTGATAAATATAAGCAGCGCAGCATGGCACAGCGGTTTATGTAATATTTATCCAGAAATAGATAAATATTAATTCTGCTGTTTAAAACAAATAAAGAAACCGTGTAGGAGAATGGTTATTATGTCCAAACAGTGGGAAACTCGTGTAGTGTGCGCATGTTCTGAGTTGAAGCTTGTGACATAAACACACACATTAACCCGATCGCTTTATGTAGCATTCATGTTAACACTACATTCAGATTCATCAGTTGGAATGAATTCCGATTGAAACAAAAGTTGTGCATGTAAACATGGCCAAAGTGAGCTACTTATGTAGGGAATGGACAGAAAGGCAGCCCACTAGGTTGTTTTGGTGGTTAACACCACATAATGCATCTAAAAGATCTCTTGTGCTGTTTTTCAGATTCTTTTATCTGTATCACTTTGCCTTCTATGCGTATCATTACCGATTTAACGGCCAGTACAGCAGTCTTGCTCTGGTCACCTCCTGGCTCTTCATTCAGGTATCTTATTTCAGCTTTTTTTCAGTAAAGCCAGTTGCATAGAATTGTCTGTAGCTCATAAGCTTTTTCGTTTTTGTCTTGCGCAGCACTCAATGATCTATTTTTTCCACCACTACGAGCTTCCGGCCATCCTGCAGCAGATCCGGATCCAGGAGATGCTGCTTCAAAATCAGCAGGTGGGTCAAGGAAACCAGACTGCATTGCAGGACAATCTTAACAACAACACTAGCAGTGCTGCGCCCGCCGGCCAGGCTAACGCAGCCACTAATGCGAACACTAACGGCCAGGACCGGCAAGCCGCTCAGGACCAACCTCAGCTTGAAGCTCACAACGGCTTGGCGGTAAATACCGGTCTGCCCGGCGAACCATCAAACTCTGACCTCGACTGGATGGCCGAGATCGCCATTGGCCCGGACGTCCTGTCAGTTCCACACTTGGGCGACTCTCTTTTGGAGGCGGGAAGGATCCAGGAACTGGCGTCGTCGGGTGCAGGGGTAACAGAGCTGGGTGCTTCGAACACTGCAGGAGAGAACCAAGTCGGAAACATTAGCGCAGCCAGTGCTCCTGCGGGACGGGGTTGCGCTCAGGGTCTGGGTCTCCCTGGTGGTGGAGGAGGGCAGACGGAATCCGACACTTCCTCGCCAGTGACCTCACACACAGACTGCAGAGTTGCAGAAACGCTTAAAGGCACCACGGACTGGGACGACAAGACGGAGAACAAAAGCGAGAGCTCGGACTCCCACTCTGGCCCAGCTTGAGTCGCGCACCCCCATTCTGAATGAATGAATCCATGCTCTACAGTCACCACCCCTCTCTGTAAATTATTCCAGAAGGCATCAAGAGGAGAAGCCATGATGGAGTTTTATGTAATTACATCCTGGAAATCTCCAACGTGAACATGAGGAGTGCCGAAGCAGACTTCCGCCGTCTAGTCATGTTCTTAAGAGTAAATTCGTATTGAATTGTCCAAATGATGCCATGTGTGAGGGTGTGATCATTTGAAGTCTTTATATGTGATTTTCTTTTTTTCTAATGATTGAAACATTTAATACAGGGAGTATTCAGTTTAAAACATTGATGGTATCGCTCAATAATGGTACTTTTCGTTTCTCCTGATTATGTAGTTGCAGGTATCAGTGGGCTGCACAGGTGGCAGTCTTACTTCCAATCTGAATACAAGTCACACTTTGCACATCTCGTGCAAAGATTGTTTCGGCTTTATTTCCATTCCTCTAATGATATAACATTAATGCTGCCTACTTGAAGCAGTGAAAATGAATTGAGTCATGTTAAAATTGTTTTGGCCTCTACTACCTTGTTACTACCTACAGCAAACCACCAAAATGTTCCTTACGCGATTTGAAATCTTGCTTGCGACCGGCTGTTGCATTCAGATATGGTGTTGTCCGAGGTATGGAGCAGCTTGACTCCTGAATCCAATGCTATTGGTGGTCAGAGTGCTTTGATGTAGTTTATTGGTCAAAAGAAGTGGACGTCAAAGCAACAATGTACTCCGAATAAGTCCTCCTTCCACATGATCCTCATTGAAACTCTGTCTAAATCATGGGGTCTTATCTGTGCTTTGTAATCCTCATCAAGAGACGTTTGTTTTGTGGTTCAGACAGACATTGTCTTTTGCACAGACTTATAAGCGAGTTGACTGTTTTTCTTCAGGTCAAGTCTGGCTTTGAGAGATTTGGTGTATAGATTATTGCCTTATGCTTCTAAAACTGAACATTAACCCTGTATTTCCGTCTTTGGCCAAGTACATTGGGGTCGATAGCCTTACCAGAGGCTTCAAAGCCAGTGAAGAAAGTGGCAACTGAAGCAAGAATGAACATGTAGTTACTTTAGCAGAAAACATTTCGAAACGGCCGTAAGCAGTGAAGGTCAGACTGTGCTCGTTTCACAGCATTGCAGCCCATCAGCTGAAGTCACTGATCCAGAAGTCCGTTGTCTTTTCATATTCTGCTTTTGTAGAGGTTTCTCCATATGTTTGACTTGGGAAGATCAGTGGCTGTCTCAAATGATCTTCGTGACCACGTGTAAAAACTTCACTAAACGCATCGCAAACTAAGAGAACAAACAAAGGAAACTGTTGTCTGTTGTGACAGATGACTGTGGATGGGGATGGTCATTTAAAGGCTATGCAACAATATGGCAAGTAAAAGCCAGGCTCTGGATTTTTTTTTTTTGCTTTTCTTTCAAATTGTGCAATATTTTGTAAGGCTCAGATTCATAAAGGATAATAGGTCTGAAAGAGTGATTTATGGTTTTATGATCGGCTCCTCAATATAATTTTTTTTTTCTGTGCCTATTTGCCATTGTCAGAGGAAACAGATGATTGTAGTGTTTAGATGCATTGTGTAGGATGTCTAGACAGAAACTGAAAAAAATAATTCTCAGTTCTGTGATTCTGTCATTCAAATGTATTTAACTGTAATGTTTAAAAATTGCATAAAGAGATGAAATTAATTTCCACTTAGAACGATTTGTTTTGTTTGTGGTTCTTTCATCTTTCAGTGGCCTTTCACACAAAGTTGTAACTGTTTCAAAGTCGGTCTAGAGTTGACAAAACCAAACAAATCTAACCTGGTTTAGATCAGATAAACACTCACTATAAACTTTCTCTGTCAGCTCTGGGTTTGAGCCGGAGTTTATAATGAACTTTGGAGCATGTGCATTAAAGTGTGACATGTGCCAATCACATGAAACATGGCAATCCTCAGTTTGATTCACTTTCATTTATGAAAAATATAGTGCATTTCAACACCTTTACAAGGTAGAAAAAATTTCTGCTGCCATGAAAGTTTGAGAAAGCAGGTAAAAGAAAATATTTGACTACATTAAAGGGTTAGTTCACCCAAAAATGAAAATTAGCCTGTGTTTTACTCACCCTCAAAGCATCCTAGGTGAATGTGACTTTCTTCTTTCAGACGAATCCAATCAGAGTTATATTAAAAATTGTTCTGACCCCTCCAAGCCTTTCAATGGGGGTAAGTGGGTTGTCAACAGTTCAGAAGACGTTAAATAAAGTGCGCGCATCCGTAATAAAACGTCCCTCACATGGCTCCAGGGGGTGAATAAAGACCTCCTATAGCGAATCCATGCATTTTTGTAAGTTAAACAAACCTGTCAACATTTGGATACCAAAATATGGGAAAGGGTTATTTTATTATATTTTTATATTAATTTAAAACATTATCAAACAATTATATTCATTTAGTAACAAATATATCTTAGTGTTGGCTATATCTACATATATCTACGCAGTTGTAAGTCTATAATATAAGTCTCTGGTGTCCCCAGAATGTGTCTGTGAAGTTTCAGCTCAAAATACTCCACAGATCATATATTATATCATTTTGAAAATGCCTATTTTGAGTGGACGCAGAAACACGTTGTTTTTTGGGCCTGTTTCTTTAAATGCAAATGAGCTGCTGCTCCCCGCCCCCAGAATAGAGCTGCTCCGTTACAGCTCATACCTGCTAAAAACATCTGTTTTGGTTCTGACTATCATGTTTATGGCGCTGAAATCATACGTTTTAATCCATATGAGTTTAGCCTTCTGATATACGGTTTCTGAGCGCACACATCGGAAGCACACGGACAGAAAGCGGCTGTCACAGCATGTGAGTACTAAACTAAGTTCTCATTCACACACAAGTTACAAAAACAGTCGGTTATGTCTATGAAGGTAAACTGCTGGGAAATAAATCGCATGTTTATTTTAGATCTGTGTGGCAGCAGCAATATACAGTAAATACAGTAAATAAATCAATAAATCCACTGCTCTCTTGTCTCCTCTGAGACTGGGACTGTAAATAGTGTTCTGTGCTCGTCTGTGCAGCCAAAGGCAGAATAGTTTGCATGTTTTGCTCAAACTTTCGCCATGGCATTAGAGCTGGTACACCGTTGTCGCTTGCGAAATCAAAATAACAGCGCCGTGGGTGTAAACTTACAGATTAAGGGGCGGTAATATTATAATGAGATCCCTTTGCCACGTCACCAAGG
>NW_015505344.1:170542-206616 GCF_001515645.1 Sinocyclocheilus grahami | reverse complement strand
TGGGAAATAAATCGCATGTTTATTTTAGATCTGTGTGGCAGCAGCAATATACAGTAAATAAATCAATAAATCCACTGCTCTCTTGTCTCCTCTGAGACTGGGACTGTAAATAGTGTTCTGTGCTCGTCTGTGCAGCCAAAGGCAGAATAGTTTGCATGTTTTGCTCAAACTTTCGCCATGGCATTAGAGCTGGTACACCGTTGTCGCTTGCGAAATCAAAATAACAGCGCCGTGGGTGTAAACTTACAGATTAAGGGGCGGTAATATTATAATGAGATCCCTTTGCCACGTCACCAAGGGAGCGAAATCAGATGCGCTCGTTTTCTCAGACGCTTGCAGAAAAAGGTTTACCAAAACAAAGTTACTGGGTTAATTTTTTTCACGTTTCCTTGGTTCGTAGATGCACCGGGGACCTGATTATAGCACTTAAAACCTGGAAAAGGCAGATTTTCATGTTATGTCACCTTTAAAATAAGGGTAGTTTTTGGCTTTGGTCAGAACAGAGCAGAAGGGCTTATTGAAAAATGCAACTTCATTCTCTGCCAGCAGGTGGCGCTTTTTGCTAGGAATATAGCTGTTTCCCCCGTAACCGCAGTAAACAAAGCAGCGCAGCACCTGACTTTGAAACTTGCAGCGCTCATATTTAATCAATTAAATAGCCTTTTGAACTGTAAGCTATATCTCAATTTAGTTTTGTTTTTCAGTGGAGCACCACCTGAGTCTTCTCCTCTCATTTCTACCAGTGATCCTTGTTTCTATCCCGCGGTACTACCTGCGCACATATCAATAGCATCACTGGGCTGTAGGTTGCCAAGTTGAGGGGACAAATGGGTTGAAATTTCTATACGTCGATCGTGTGAGAAAGATGCTTTTCATACAAGATCTGGCAACTGGACAACCTTGGAATTTGTCAAGTCAAGTCACCTTTATTTATATAGCGCTTTTAACAATACAGATTGTGTCAAAGCAACTGAACAGCATTAATTAGGAAAATATTAATAATGTATATAATGCAAAATGATAATAGTAAACACTCAATTTTCAGTTAAAGGCAGTTCATCATTGAATTCAGTGATGTCATCATCCAGCTCAGATCAGTTCATTTGTTGTCGTGATTATTCATATGAGGTTTGGCCCATACAAATTACAGGAGTTTTACCGGAAGCGAATGTAGCAAACATATAAAATACGCCCAGTGGGATTTTTTTTTTTAAGTAGAAAGATTAAAAATATGGGAAAATATTTAAACGGGATGATAGCGGGATAGAATGGTAAAATACGGGAGAATCCCGGGAAAAACGGGAGGGTTGACAGGTATGAAGATAAATATTCATATTTCAAACATAATAAACACTTTTTTCTCACTTCCGTTGACTGTGGTACACGGAATCTGTTCCGGCGGATGACGTAAGACGTTGACGTTGTGTGATTTGTGACGAACGCAGAGACAAAACAAAATGCCGTTCATGAATTGGAAGTACAAAACGAGGATTTGTAAAGAAAAATGTTGGATCCTTTGCTCCTGCATATCTCAGAGGCGCGCGCTGCACATACATCTTACGTTATACGCCTGCACGTCTTCCGCGTACCACAGTCAGCGGAAGTGAGAAAAAAGTGTTTATTACGTTTGAAATGTGGATATTTATCTTACAAAAATGCATGGATTCGCTACAGGAGGCCTTTATTCACCCCCCGGAGCCGTGTGAGGGACATTTTATTATGGCTGCGCGCACTTTATTTAAAGTCTTCTGAGATATATATATATATACACATTTTTATTTATTTAGCCCCTGAAACTGGCTCATTCCATTAATAGGGTACACTGCTAGAAGTGTTCAAATGTATAAAATTTTTTAACATCATGATATTCAATTAATTTTAAAAAGAAAATGTTAGAACAGCATGGTGAGAGGGCAGTAGTTTAATATTACACACATATTTATGACTTAATTTTGAATTTAACAAAATTGCAACCCTCTCACCTCTTTTGTGTGATATGTTAATATATATTAGATATACAGTATATCATGTAACCCATTCATGGAAAGCACCTTCTTCACAGGTTAAAAGACTGCAGTGTAATGCTAAAATCTCACATATAAAAAGTCATGAGATGGGTGTTTTGAGTTTGTGTTGAATATACTGGGAATTTACCGTGGGGGAAAAATTCCACCATGACTAGAAAGCATTGCTGTCAACATCTGCTTAAAGTGAATATCCTAAAAGTTTGCCAGCATCATATAAGCAAGCGTAAATAATATCATAATCTATAACCATCACTTAAATGACTGAAACATCAACTAGATGTTGATTGTGCTCAAGCTGATGCGTTTCTGAACTATAATAGTAATCCAGATAAAGTATTGTCCAGGTAACTCTGAGCTGACAGTTTTCAAGTAAGATTCCAAATTTATGACAAGATCACATTTATTTCTTCAACATCAAACTTAATTCAAACAGGCAACCTGGCCATTCATATGACTTTATGGAGGGAAGAAAGGTCAATAACAGTAGCAGTTTTTAGATCAGACACAACTGAGCAATAAAATCATTGCCAAAGCAGCAAAGTCAGTGCTCTGTTCTACCTTTGACTCCATGACGAGGCCTCGGGTGCAACAGGGGTTTATTCCGATCCATATCCACCAAGAAAACAACAGCCGGGCAGAGGGAAAGCTCCATCAATAAACAAAGCTATGAGAGGAAAGCATGGACTTGCTTGCTGCTTTCAACAGTTTCAAACGCAAATGTCCAAATCCAGGTAGCTCCAGCTTTCACAGCGGGGCTTTAGAAATTAAGCCACATGAGGCCCTATTAGCATTATCATTAGCAAAACCATACCTAGGATCAGTGTTGCTTAGCGTGATGATTTTAAAAGAGTCCAGGGAGATTTTTTGGGGAGGAGAAAGATAGAAAAACATGTCCATTGTCATGTGTACCGTGTTCACTTCAGACATTGTGAGCATCACCTTTTCAAATCTGCTGGCTCTTTGGTGAGGGCGGGGCATATGGTGGCTGTGACTGTGGGCGGAGCTGCTGCGGTGGTTGCCGGGGCGATGACGGCAGCCGCTCGTTCTTTGGCCAGTGTAGTCTGAAGCTCCGCCCTACGAGCTAGAGCGGCTTTCAAATGCCCGCGGAATTCCTCGATCTTGGCCTGGAGCTCCTCCAGCTCGCTGTCTCTGGAGGGGCTTGAGGATCTCACTGAGGAAGAGGCGGGCCCCTGAACGGGCCCTCCGTTTTCACACACTCTCGCCAGTAAAGTCCCAGCTTCGGAGCTCAATGCGGAGGTGGCGCTGGACTGACCCCCCTCGGACATGACGCGGGGCAAGAGACGGCGCGTGTTGAGGGTCTCCAAGTTGAAATGGACCCTCTTGTTGTCTTTGGGCTCCTGCGCCGCATTGGCGTTCTCGTTGTTCCATCTGGCGAAGGATCCGAGGGGAGCAGGTGGAGGTGGCGGATGCGGCTGGGCTTTCTGGATGTTACAACTAGGAAGACAGAGCCAAGACAAGTGATTTTGTTAAAGGGATAGATCACCCAAAAATGAAAATCCTGTCATTATTATTATAGAGTTTTTTCGTACAATATCCTTTTCTGTGTAATGAAGTGGATGGGGACTGGGGCTCTCAAGTTCCAAAATGGCAAAAACGCCATAAAAGAAGTCATCCATATGACTTGAGTGCTATATTTGAACTTTTCTGAAGCTTTTCGAGTCACATAGACTATTTTTATGGTACTTTAATGGTGCTTTTGAAGCTTGACAGCTCCAGTCCCCATCCACTTTTATTATAGTGAAAAGAGGAGCCTAAATATTAATCAAAAAGTCACAATGTCTTCCATAGAAGAAAGAAAGTCAAGGAAATATGGAATAGCATGAGGGAAAGAAAAGCTTCAGTTAAATTACAAAAATGACTAAAGCTAAACAGAAATATATAAAAATAAAATAAAAAAGCACATCAATTACTCAAACTAAACAATGTTAACGAAAATGGAGTATATATTCAAAATATTAATAAATCACCCAATATAAATAATATTAATTATATTTGGGTGAACTATCCCTTTAAATAAGCTATACTCAGGGCCGTCCTTAGCTGACGCAGGGCCCGGTGCGAGGTAGGGGGCCCCTTCGGTCCGTTTGCGACTGTGTTCCAGGGAGGGGGGTCCCCCTCAAGCGCGGGGCCCAGTTGCACCCCCCTAAGGACGGCCCTGGCTACACTACATCTTCAGCTTGCTGTAATAACAAAAGCAGCAGCATCATTAATTATTAAAACTAATTTTCATTAATTGAAATAAAGCTGAAATCAAATCAAATATAAATATTAGATGAAAAACATAACATTTAAAAAAAAAAAGTAGAAATGTTGCCTTGAAAATGATTGATTTAAAACAGGTTTCAGTTAAATGACTAAAACTGAAATAAAAATAAAGCTAAATAGAATTTTTAAAAAACTAATATAAAATGACTGTGTTCCAGGGAGGGGGGTCCCCCTCAAGCGCGGGGCCCAGTTGCACCCCCCTAAGGACGGCCCT
Organism: Sinocyclocheilus grahami; assembly: GCF_001515645.1. Classification (NCBI taxonomy): domain Eukaryota; kingdom Metazoa; phylum Chordata; class Actinopteri; order Cypriniformes; family Cyprinidae; genus Sinocyclocheilus; species Sinocyclocheilus grahami. The sequence goes on along the minus strand of NW_015505344.1, from coordinate 202,089 downwards.
GGCTACACTACATCTTCAGCTTGCTGTAATAACAAAAGCAGCAGCATCATTAATTATTAAAACTAATTTTCATTAATTGAAATAAAGCTGAAATCAAATCAAATATAAATATTAGATGAAAAACATAACATTTTTTAAAAAAAGTAGAAATGTTGCCTTGAAAATGATTGATTTAAAACAGGTTTCAGTTAAATGACTAAAACTGAAATAAAAATAAAGCTAAATAGAATTAAAAAAAACTAATATAAAATGATTAAAGCACATAAAATTATGCAAACTTCAAATAAAATTAAAATGAAAACTTAAAATATAAAAATAATTCATTTATTTTGGGGGTGAACTATAACTATTAAAAGAGCTCCACTATCATAACAAGATCCTCTTCTTGCTATAATAACATCAGCATTCTGAGAAAAAACAATGAAGCATCATTAAAACCCAAGTGCATTTTTGACATTCAAAATGAAGTAAGCTGCTGTTAAAATGAAAAAAAGATTAATAAAACAGACAAAACCTTTTCTCTGTGTTCGCCCGCTGCCGTTTCACATCCTCATAAGTCATGTTCAGTGCTCTGTGGATTTTCTGCAAAAAAAGAAAAGAAAAGAAAAAAGGATTTATCTCATCAAGGGATGAATGAGAGAGATCAACATCATGCTTTTGATTTTAAAAATCAATATTCCAGAGATGGCAATTACTGACTGGGCTTGGCAGTAATCTCTCCACAAGCCCTCAGAGAAAGAGTCGGAGAGATCAAGCACAGCTCACATACAGAGTCAAAGCTTCGCCCCATGAATAACAGAACTGTGCCTTTCTTAATCTTTCATTCTGATAGAATAATAAACTTGGCGACAGCTGAAATTTTGGGGGTGGAAAAACTGCTCAGACAATAGAAAAAATAATGAACATTTAAACAGATTGTTTGGTCAACTGTTAATATTTGATCTACCCTCGTATCGTTTGAAACATGTTGGGTTCAGTGTTACTTTTGTTTTTTTTTCTTCACTTAATATATTATTTATATGATTTTTAGTATTCTTCAAAAAATGTTGGTAGATTTTATATTTAAAAACAACAATACTCTTTATTTATATTTTATTGATTAACCTCGAAGTACATCAGCTGGATTACTGAAAATTTAATAAAGACTAGGTTAAGTCCTGATTGTACCTTTGAACTTATTACCCTGAGATGTAATCATTGTCAAATAATTATTCAAACAAATAATTATTTATTAAACCAAATGTACAAATTTAACTGATATATTATTTTATTATTTAATTAAAATAAGTTTCGGATGAATTACAAAAATGACTAAAACTGAAATAGGCCTGTATCTCGGCGAAGAAACTTCTCAACTGCTGCGCAACTCTTTTTCCGGTACCTTGTGTTCTCAAAACCATTGAGAGAGCAGGTGAAGCCAGGTGTCTTACACAGGTCACTGTGTATTTTACGGATCCACAAGCATGAATCCAATCCTGTAAATCGTTGTAAGGCTGCTGCGTACTGCCAAGTGGCATTCTGGGAAATAACACATCCTATTAGCTCTGTCTCAGGCATGTTCACTTGTCGGATCGATTCAAAACCGAGTGTATCTTGCGTAGGTTTTAACCAGCTCACAATGCTTCGTCCTCATGGTCACGTCCTTCTGTGAGGCTCTGATGCCACAAGAGCGCCGAGATTTAAAATGGAAATGAGGAATAATCTTTTCTGCTCAGGCAATGGTAATTTCCCCCCCGAAATTAAGAGATGGAAAAAACACACCCTGCTGCAAGCTTAAAGTGTTCGGAAGCACTGAGAAATCTGTGCCGTAGGAGAGAGGGATAGTTCGGCCGTTCTGGATGTCAGCTGATCAGCACGCTCCAAAAGTGTCATTTACTCTGGAATCTTCTAAGGTTTCGAGCAGATCTAACGCACACCTCTGTCAGCACCGGAGATAATGACATGAGATAAGTTAGTGAAGGTACCCGAGCCAAATCAATGTGTAATTTGCATTAAAAATGACATAACTGAGCGAATGACACTTAATGACAGTTGTCATAAACATGCATAAAAACCCTTCATATCCATGACATGTGTCATGTCATGATTATGTAGGTGTCATGTCATGATTATGAAGTTGTCATGTCAGTCTTATGCACACCCCTTCAAGTAAAGTGTAACCTAAAAATGCACTTAAAAATGTAATACAATTTTAAAATAAAATAATCAAATGTGTATATATTGGATGATAGACAATTTTAGAAGTAGAATAGCATATATACTACCCAAAATGATGGTAAGATTTTTTAAAATGTTTTTGAAAGACAAGTCAACTAAATTTTTAGTCCATTTCCTAATAAGATTTTAAATATATATATATATATATATATATATATATATATTTTAGATTTGACTAAAAAAAGTGTTTAAAAAATTGCATACATACAGTACAATGACAGTGCACCTCTGCAATGATGAACATGTTTTACATTTCTGCTTAATTCGACTGAACATGAATATTAAATTTAAATTAAAACAGCGAGTAATTAATTAAAGAAAAATGTAATTTAGTAGTACATGACAGGCTGGAGATTTGGAGGTTTAATTGATTGGCACAAAGATTTTATGTTGGCGCTTTAAGAAGGACCCCGTGAAATTAGGGTGACAACCTGCTTATTGCTCTGTTGCAGATGTAATTTTGCGGGACATGTGTGAAAGAGATACATTTAGTGCTATTATACTATGTAAATATTGATTTACATTAGTTGGAAAGCCTATCTGCCATTACATTGGATGATAGCATTTTAAATCATCTATAAGTTATGTAAATGGTGCCCGTTTCTGTGATTTTGGTTTGAGTGATACTATGTAATTTACTCTACAGGAGCTAATCAGTTTGCTAAGTAACAGATGAACTAAGTAACAGGCTAGTAGGTAAAAATCATCTTGGGTAGCAACTAGTTTATTTTCTTTTATTAGAATATGCAAACAATAAATGCCTTTACTGGGTTCAGTATATCTTGAACTTGTACTTTTTGATGGATCTGGCAGGTTTAATCAGGATGTTCTTATCCAGCATGTGTGATGAATGATTTTCTACTTGCTAGGTGGAATTAGTGGGAGGGACATTCTCATTCTAGAGAGCATCTGATTGGATAGAATTTAGACACGCCCATGAGTGCAAGATGATGTCATCTAAATTTTTAGTCCATTTCCTAATAAGATTTTAAATATATATATATATATATATATATATATATATATTTTAGATTTGACTAAAAAAAGTGTTTAAAAAATTGCATACATACAGTACAATGACAGTGCACCTCTGCAATGATGAACATGTTTTACATTTCTGCTTAATTCGACTGAACATGAATATTAAATTTACATTTCTTTCTTTATTTGATAATTAGCTGTCTAATAAGTGGGATAATGTAGTTATAAAATAAATATTTTTCTTAAAATGATGCATTATTTATTTGCTGTATCACTTAATAATCTTCATTTCCCAACAAAATATATTTGTTTTTTTTCTCTTCTTCTTTAATGTAAACTCTGTGATTGTCTCAATGGAAGTGTCTTGCATTGTTGGTTGTTCCCTGTCTTATGTACATTAAGCAATTAAAAATAAAAATAAAATAAAAACGCGAATCACCATTCTTAAAGGGCCAGTTCAGCCAAAAAAGAAAATACTCTCTATTTACTCAACCCTCATGCTGTTAATAGTGCAATATTGTAACAGAGGCTTGTATTGTATATCTATTGCATTGTATGCCACTATATATGTTCATGTTTAATATTTCCTGCATGAAGAAATATATTTTGTGTTCAGTCAGTTACCTGTTGTCAGTATACACACTCATTTTAATTATATCTTTTTTATCTCTGATCCTGCCCGAAAAAACCATAAACATTACAGATATCATCTGAAGTAACAATTAATTTACATACATATGTAGTAAAAACTAATCCGGTGATTTTAGGTCGAGGTTTTGGCTGTTTGGCTCAATGATGCCCTCTGTTGGTAGGGAGTAGTATTGTGGCCGCTCGAACTCTTCCGGTAACTAAAATATTACAACTATTTGTTAACAGAACTATTTCTTTAAAGTGTGTGAGAGAATGGACATGTGACTTCAGAAACGTCGATTTAAAAAAATGGACGTAGATGTAGTGACAAGAGGGGTGTGTCACTCTGGGCCATCTCATAGGTGAGTTATGATGTGGGCGGGGCTTAAGAGTCCTATCATTCATATATCATTTCATAGACGTGTTCCCAGACAGGCATGAATCTTATTCAATCAGCACACACGTGGGAGACCAACTGATGCAGGAAATTGGACGACAGGCATATGATAATTAACACGGGCAGGAGTCCTGCACAAGCCCAGAGCAGTCTGATTTCGCCGAACCTCAATTACTGTTTTAGCCCAGATTGCCAGTGGAGGGTCAGGCCTGGAAATGGAGAAATTATAGCTAGGACAAAATATAGGGAAGATCAACTATAAGGTGCAAATATAATACTTGGTCCAATCGGTGGGCTGTTTTTCCCTCCAGCTCTCTGCAGAAAATCTGTCACTCACTCACTAGCCCCACTGGCCCCTAAGTGGCTGACAGATCACAGATATTCAAATGCTGACATCTACGCATTTCATCACTGCCGAGCTGCAACATGTACACTACACACACAAACACTAATACAACTGTAGCTCTGCATTTCAGCCTAAAACGCAGTCTTATATATTAAGCACTCATTAACAAACCATGTGCTGAAATAGCACTGCATTGTGTAATTAAATCTTATAGACTGAGCCTTTTTCACAATAGTCAGAGCTATATGTCTGTTGCAATTAACCTCTTGTGAAAAAGAAGTGCACTGTGTTGCATTGAATGTGTACGTGCAAGTGTGCTCAAAATATTAAATATAAAAAATTGTACTGGCCGATAATATAAGATTAATGAAATAAAAGGCCACCTAAGTGTGTTTAAAGAGAGTAAACTTTTATTTCTTAACTCACTTACTGTGATTACATTTTTAAAAAGTGCACTTTTAAATGTTAAATTGAAAGTTTTAAGATTTAAAAGTTCATTTTAAATCATTATGTATGACTAACATAAAAGCACATGTGCTTGTACAAGCACTTAATTATAATTTTAACTGTAGTGTGTTATTATTCGATATTACGTTTAAAGTTAATATATTTTAAATGTACTAAATTACAACGTCATCATTATAAACTTACACATGACAAATAAGTCAAATATTTTTCAGTTTTTCATAAATGCTTGTCAGTGCATTCGGCAATACACTTTTATCATATATTAGTAACAGTGATCATGAAATTATACATAAAGAACTACTCAAGTCATACTTATATGGGGCAAAAGCAAAAGTTCAGCTAACAGCATTTAACATAACTTTAAATTATAATACATTTTCATGTAATTGCAATTAACATCCAATTAATAAGTGTCCAAAAACATTACATTCCGTTCACACTTTTATTCTTTTCAAGTATATTATTTCCATAATAAACACTTTTTTTTAAAAGTATACTGAAGTGTACTTCTTTTTCACAAGGGACATTAGTTAGTTAATTTTACAGATTTGTATTTGTCTACATTTAATATTGATGAGAGTAATTAAACAAACAATGGAGAAGACCAATATAACCACTTAGGTTTGGTGCGCAGTATACTAGTTTATTTCATAAATACCCCATTATAATTTTTTTAAAAGATTAATTTATCATTATTTAAAAGTGAAATAATGAGGTTTATTGCTTAGAACACAGCAATAATAATTATAGTAATAATAACAATAATATACTATCTAAAAGAAGTAAAACAGCAAAAAAAATAACTGCAATATGTTAAAATATCTTCAGTGCCTCTCTGCAGTCATAAATGCTGAGCAATTTCGTGAGTGTGACAAATAATTTTGCAGCATTTAAGGGCAGAACTGAAGGGCAAGACCTGTCTGTTAAATTACAGCTAATGCATGAGGCCATGCTTATTAATCCATTAAAAAACAGACATAACAGACACAGAGGTATAATACGTGCTGAGGGGGAATGAACAGACATGAGACATGAGACAACAGGCATATGGTAATTAACACGACACGAGCGGGGCATGAGCTCAATTAGCCCTGCCGCCCCGCTCAGGGTTTGGCCTGGGAAATGAAAACATTCCAGACTGGACCACAATTATTTTCCCCAGCGCTCTCTCTTTCCTCAAGCACAGCTTTCAGTGCCGCCTTCAGGAAAGATCTGTGCTTCCTGTAGGCAGCTCAGGAAAACAGCCCAGGTTTGCATTTAAATTGGCTTCCCCACAAAAAAGCATGACAGCAGGAGAGATCTCTGCCAAGTTGACTTCTTACTTTTTCTCCCCTTGTCAGTTGTGGATTTGTTAATACATTCTAAAAAATGCAAATGTGAAGTTTGAATACTTCTAGCCCTAATGACAGTCATTTTGGTCAGTGAATAACATAACACAGCAGTCTTCTCCACATCCAGGGAAGAATCATACAGTATTCTGACTGATCTTCCTCTAGCTTTTACATATATTTGATCAAATAAAAATTGTTTCATATAAAAATCATGTAATGCATGTAGCGCATTACATTTGCTATTCATTATAAAAATATTTGCAGGTATATTTGTCTTCTGTGATTCATTTCGCAACAGAGGTGCCACCAAGATAAAGTGAGTAGCATTTAAGTTTCTGTATGCCAGTGAATTTTCTATTTAAGAAAGTTGTCTTAAAGGGGTCATAGGAGGCCCATTTTCCACAAGTTGATATGATTCTTTAGGGTCTTAATGAAAAGTCTGTAACATAGTTTGGTTCAAATTTCTCAGTAGTAGTGTAAAAAAAACAAATTTTTACCCTGTCAAAAACAGCTCTTTTCAGATCAAGCCGTTTTAATAGCATTTCCCTTTAAATGTTAATGAGCTCTGCTGACCCCGCCCCTCTCTTCCGAGTTGTTCCGAGCCATTTACTTTAGCTGCATTCATTGTGAAACTTGCTAATTAGCACATTATTAGGAAAGGCGATTTGCAAAGATTCATTACAAAACATTATACTCACTTCTTCTGTAGATGAGGCTGGATCATGAATGATTCACGCGAACATAGACGCGTATACAGTTTTATGGCTGGTAAAACATATGTAAGGATGGTAAATTTGTCGAGTCGCCAGCCACTGGCAGGTGTTGCGAAATGTTAACTTTAGGCCCTGGTTGTATCGTTATTTCGACCATGTGTGTTTCAGCTCTTATCCTCCATTGCAACCTGTATGTCTGGTCATGTGATCTCAACATAGCTGCCATTTCCATACAATGAAAGTCAGTTGGGTCCAAAACAACATGAGGGTGAGTAAACGATGACAGTATGTTCAATTTTGGGTGAACTATCCCTTCAGTGTTAAATAAAGCATAAACTACATAATCTGTCCAATTAAACTGTTCGAACTCAATTTGTACATTCTGCTTACCTTCAATAGCAAAAGGTTTTCCAACTGTCAGCAGCTTGCAGTCGGCATCAATGGACACCTCGTAGTCCAGCAGGGCTTTGTCCATGATAAAAGCATCAAGTTGAGGCGGATCTGTCCTTCACAACATAAAAAGAGGGGGGCTACAAAACTACACACAGGCAGGCACACACACACACACTCTCTCTCATTAAACATGCACAGTATGATTTTCATAAGTCAGACTGTGCATCTCATTCTGGTGCAAATGGAACACAGACATCATTTGTCTGAGCTAAATGTTCATAAACTGCAGCGGCGGCCATAAATCAGCAGTTACGCTAAACTAGATGCAAGCTGAATAGAGCCCAAAAAGGACTTTTAATGGATAGTGACAACTTAAGGGCAGCAGCCCACCCTTACTTAATTTAATGATAATAAAAGACGTCATTTATTAAAAAGTTCAGCCAGCGGCAAATTCGAAGTTAAACAAACTCAGCAGCACAACTTGTGGTTGATAAGAATAGCTCTTTTCCGTGTCAGTACAAATCAAAATGATCATTGCCAAATGAAAGCTATTAACATTTTTACCACCAGTAGTTTATTTTAACATAAAATAAAAAAACTTTTAAATCTGGAGTACAAATATGACTGCATAGAAACATCAACAAAAGGCAAGAGTGGCATAAAACTGTGGCATAAATTAAAAAAACTAAATGTTTCAGAAATGAATTGCTTTGCTGCTGCTTTGCGATACATGTGGACACTGATACCTCTGATCCTCTTCTCAAAATTAAAAAAAGGATTAAAGTGTTTTCCGCCAATTCAAATACTTCATGGATCTTTGACTCTTTTGAAGACGTTTGTCTCTTTTAAGTTCTCTTCCAATTACATTCTGAATGATACATCCAAAAAATTAAATGAAGCAACTTCTATGCCATGATTTCAGGCTTAATTCTGCCATCTGTCATACAGACTCAAAACTTTACTAAGGAATTATTGAAGGAAGTGAGACGCGGCGACTCTCGAAATGTTAATACTTTCTGCTCTCCTTCTAAATTCATCTCTGGTGTGAGTGCAAACTAGATTAGAAGTCTTGAGTCCAGCCAAAAAAAAAAATCCAGTTATGTGGTTTACTTTCATTGAAAAGAAACTTGTTAATTAGGCTTTAGATAAAAATCACATAGGATTTTTTAATTCTCCTCCTCATCCTTTTTTTCTGTCCCAGCTCTCCTCTCACTTTTTTTTGATAAAGCCCAAAAATAAAACAATATTTAAATAAATAAACAAAAACACACTCTTCACAATTTGGTATGTGTGTGACAGACTGTGGCACTGCAGCTGGCAGGAAACAACAAACGGCTCGCCTGGCGAGCAGCAGTGAGAGGGAATCTCAGAACTTAGACTCAAATACGCTGTGAGAAAAACTGCTTCAGGCAAACACCTCATTTTAATGACAGCGTTATTCAAAAATTGAATTCATTTGGCCGAGATATTGACACCTGCAGTATTGTACACCAGTGAGTCACTAAGGGGGACTGGTAGAGAAAAGATTCAGCATACGCATTTGCATTGTAATGAACAGAGTGCAACTGCTGTTTGAATTATTGATCACTATGCACAAGGTTTTTTTTCCATGTGTAGTAAATTTCACTTTTTGTTAATAGGGTTTGGCAGTATAACTACACCAGGAGCACTTACTCCCATCTGCTAGCCGAATGCATTCTGTTGGATGAATTGATCTCTTACTTGAGAGTGGCGACACCATCAGGTGTGGTGGGTTCGTTGAATTTTCGCATGTACTCGTGCATCTCAGGAAAACTCTTTTTCATGTAATCCTCCGCACTGCTTTCCCGAACAGTGCCGAATCGGAATCCCTGAGATGGGTGGTGGAGCTGAGGCCAAAGGTGGGGATAAAACATCAAAAGTCTTAGGAGTCAAAGTGTGATAAATAAATAATAAATCATGATACATTTTCCATTATTAACATAATAAAGGCAGTTTTATCCACAGTGCATTCAAAGTATCAGTTCATGCATTCTATGGGAATGTCACACTGTGATGCATTGCTAGTGCCACGCTCTACTGCTTGAGCTATGTGCTCTTTGAACTTTGATATATAACAGTTGTATGTACAACGTAAATTGAGTATGTTTCAGAGCCCAAAATTAAATTCCCAGTCCAAAAAGACCATTTACTGACTACCCATGCCAACACCCATTTCATATTTATAAACGTGGCACGGAAGTTCTATAAGACTTAGTAATGATTACACAGGAGTTTTTAAGGTAGAAGAAGGTAGACTGCTTTAAATGTAGACAAAACAGTACAGAAGCAACGTTGTTTTCTATAGGTTATTACTACAGTATATTCTATAATTTAGGGTACATTTTTATATCCATTGATGATAATTGTTTTTTTTTTCTAACAAATTTCTTCTGAAATATCAGATTTTATCCATTAAGAGAATAGCCGACACACCATAATCACACACATATCTTGTTTTTCACTTTGCATGAAATTGCCTTTATATCCCTTAAATTACAGTTTTAACAAGTCTTGAGTTCAAAATAATGAATAAAAAATGTTCAAAAATCAATCCAAAAATCAGTTGACTTTAAATATAATGTTCATTCAATATAAGAAAACATTTCATTTGACTCATATCCACAAAAATGGTCATCTATGTTACCAACCAAACACATTGTTATGGTTTGGTATATTTGTATGATTTTAATTCAAATAAATGTTACAATTTGAGGTTAGCCTGGTCAAGAAAATAATATTTGGTTGGCCAGACAAGGCCAGTGCCATTGATTGAGTCAAAATGGTGAAATTGTCAACTATTTTACCTGTCAATCTATACCGTTTGTCCGTAACATAGTTAACAAACTTGTCTTCAGGGAAAACATCTTTTTCCATGTAATATCAAAATGGTGTTTAACGATTAAGCTTAGCGACTAGCAGAATAGCTTCACTGACAAAATCCATAAATCGAAACCAATAGTTGTTTTATTGAGAAAACTTTTTTCCTGATGTGAAATGTACCTTAAATTAAAGCGAAGCATCTTAAAAGATCTCACCTTGGCATCATGTATTCCAGAGACCTCTTCAAAGGTCTTTTCCCCAACCATAACTGCAGCCAGGTTTGCAGTGTAACTAGACAAAACCAGCAAGCAAAATATGGCCCACAGGTTCATCAGGAAACGTCCAGTCCAACACTTGGGCGTCTTACTGGAGACTGTGCGGCCGAAGAGGATGGCGTAGCAAAGGTTGAGGGCTGAGGAGTAGGAGAAGACCTTCACGCGGTTTCGCCCATGAGGCGTCATGCCGAAGGGACTCTTCCATTCATAGAGGGTAAGGAAGAACGCCGTAATATGCAGTGCCACAAAGATGCCCATCCACATGGACCAGTGCAACGGCCACATGAACGCTCCAATGGGTGCCGCCGTGTCCTTACTGCGCACTAGTATTCCCAAACTCGTGGAAAAGAACGGACTGGTGAAGTCGATCATTTTACTGCGAGCTGAGTTGATGCTGAAGCTGGTAACAGCCATATCAGCCACCCCGCTCAGCAGGTCGCCCACCAACCCTGTCCACTGGCCACCCTTGACTGCTCCATATTTCCCGTCCCCAACTATGTACAGGTCATACTCAAAGTTCATGTCCTCTGCCAGCTTCTCCAGCAGATCAATACAGTATCCATAGCAGCACTTGCTGAAATCCGGTGGCAAAAAGCTGCTGTTGCCTTGAGCCCGTTCGGTGAACAAGTGGTCCAGGGTTTCCGAGTTATTTGTCCCTGCATCCAGACAGTATTGCCCAGCGGGACAGTTCCCATCCTCATCTACCTCTCGAGTGAAGACAAACGGGTGCTCCACTAGAGTGACTACCCGCAGACGACTCCCCGACACAGGAAAGCCGGCCCGCCATCTACGACCCACCCTGCCCATCTGGCCCTCGGTGTGCTGCCGAGGGGGCGATCCCTGCCATAATCCCTGCTCCTCTACATCCAACCTACCACCTTCCCAGCTGCCTACAGTCACCCACGTGGGCTGACCGACGGCATCACGGCGTAGACTCCAAATGTGGACCCTCTGAGAGGTGAGTACACGGGAGAGGTTGCGCTGAACGCTGACAGGGCCCGTCAACCCTACAAAGGACGTATTAGAGAGGAACCTGAGGGTGAAAGAATACAAGAGTCAGATGATGATTGGAAGAGGCCTAGATGGTCTATAACACCTGGAGAAAGCTATGCATTAGCATTCCTATTCATGCCAAATTGCTCAGCTGGAGCAGAACCTTCCAGAAGAATGAAACCACCTTTGCTAATGGGTGCCAGAATTGACCCTTCACAAAGAAATTTGTCAACCGGTAGAGATTTTGGACTACTGTCTCTATCGCGGTTACATGCTCACGTGATGCAGATGTGCTACGTGGTCACGAAAACTTATTGTTTGCATACGTTTTTAAGCATTGCGGTTTAAAAACAAGTGATATTAAGCCATTAAAATGCAGCAAAAGATAACTAATTTCGCTATATGCACGCGCTGTCTGAGGCCATGTCCACACGTGCATGGGTATTTTTATAAACTGAGTTTTTCCTTCTTCCGTTTTAAAAAAAATCTCTGTCCACATGAAAACGCAAACGCATGCTATGAAGCACTGTCAAGAGCATACCAAGCCAACAGGTGGCGATATAATCCCAACCGTAAAGCCATGTTGGCCAATCAGAAGCCTGAAAAAGTTTCCAGTAGGCAGAGATAACAGCGCATGCTCCGACATCACAAGCCAAAAATTCCGGTTTCGCTGTCTATATGATAACACTGCAACCAGAGTTTTTGAAAATCTTCACCCTGGCAGGAGTTTTCAAAAATATTCGGTTTCAGTGACCTGGTGCTGCATTTGCATGTGATGTCCTCTGCCAGCTTCTCCAGCAGATCAATACAGTATCCATAGCAGCACTTGCTGAAATCCGGTGGCAAAAAGCTGCTGTTGCCTTGAGCCCGTTCGGTGAACAAGTGGTCCAGGGTTTCCGAGTTATTTGTCCCTGCATCCAGACAGTATTGCCCAGCGGGACAGTTCCCATCCTCATCTACCTCTCGAGTGAAGACAAACGGGTGCTCCACTAGAGTGACTACCCGCAGACGACTCCCCGACACAGGAAAGCCGGCCCGCCATCTACGACCCACCCTGCCCATCTGGCCCTCGGTGTGCTGCCGAGGGGGCGATCCCTGCCATAATCCCTGCTCCTCTACATCCAACCTACCACCTTCCCAGCTGCCTACAGTCACCCACGTGGGCTGACCGACGGCATCACGGCGTAGACTCCAAATGTGGACCCTCTGAGAGGTGAGTACACGGGAGAGGTTGCGCTGAACGCTGACAGGGCCCGTCAACCCTACAAAGGACGTATTAGAGAGGAACCTGAGGGTGAAAGAATACAAGAGTCAGATGATGATTGGAAGAGGCCTAGATGGTCTATAACACCTGGAGAAAGCTATGCATTAGCATTCCTATTCATGCCAAATTGCTCAGCTGGAGCAGAACCTTCCAGAAGAATGAAACCACCTTTGCTAATGGGTGCCAGAATTGACCCTTCACAAAGAAATTTGTCAACCGGTAGAGATTTTGGACTACTGTCTCTATCGCGGTTACATGCTCACGTGATGCAGATGTGCTACGTGGTCACGAAAACTTATTGTTTGCATACGTTTTTAAGCATTGCGGTTTAAAAACAAGTGATATTAAGCCATTAAAATGCAGCAAAAGATAACTAATTTCGCTATATGCACGCGCTGTCTGAGGCCATGTCCACACGTGCATGGGTATTTTTATAAACTGAGTTTTTCCTTCTTCCGTTTTAAAAAAAATCTCTGTCCACATGAAAACGCAAACGCATGCTATGAAGCACTGTCAAGAGCATACCAAGCCAACAGGTGGCGATATAATCCCAACCGTAAAGCCATGTTGGCCAATCAGAAGCCTGAAAAAGTTTCCAGTAGGCAGAGATAACAGCGCATGCTCCGACATCACAAGCCAAAAATTCCGGTTTCGCTGTCTATATGATAACACTGCAACCAGAGTTTTTGAAAATCTTCACCCTGGCAGGAGTTTTCAAAAATATTCGGTTTCAGTGACCTGGTGCTGCATTTGCATGTGGACGAACGGCCAAACCGCATAGAAAAAGCTGCGGTTTTGAAAATAACCGCATTCGTGTGGACAGGGCCTGAGAGACAGCCACTATATGCACGAGCTGTCAGAGAGGCGTTTTGTAAGACGGTGCTTACAAATCGTGAGAGCATTGAACCAAGTTAATTTTGGCGCTTTCCAGGCCTTGAATGGCTAAACACACACACTTGTTTGTGTCAAAATGTCTGTCATTGCAAGTATCCTTGTAAACACAGTAATTTAGGTCTTAAGTGAAAGCAAACAGCTGAGAAAAAAACCCATGTGTAACAGTATATTGGATCCGGGCAGCTCCTAAAGTGACAGCAGTCTAATATTCCCGTTGTCTGTCATTCATGTTAATCAAACAACAAAGGAGAGAAAATCTCTCAGTGCTCTTGACTAAATCACTTTTGTAACTTCAATAAGTAGAAATCTATATTTAATTTACACAGTGAAGAATATGCAGTTTTTATACATTTGATTACTTTATACAATGTATTTAGCATTTCTTATTTATTTGTTCTATCATAGTTTTTGTCCTATTGCTTGTAATTAGTTTCTTATTCTTATTTAATCGCTGTGGCTCTTTAATGTGTCGTGACAGAATGCTAGCACCTCAGTTCAAAAAGCATGTAAACTGATCATCTCTTCCTCTTTACTAGTTAAAGCACAAAATGAACATAAGTGAACATCAGAAGGTATCATGTTTCAACCGCCGAACAACATCAATACACACCATTTTTTCAGTCCACAGACGTTAATCTACTCTCCTTCTGGTTTGTTTGTCAGACAAAATGGCAGATTCAGCATTATGATTGGTGAGATCACCTGTCAATCAAACTCCCTGCGAAGGGTCAACTGAAATTTTGAATAGCCATCAGTGAACAAAGATACTTTTGTTGCAGCTATAGCATATACCAGCATGAGCTAATGGGTCTATGCTAATCAGCCCTGCAAAATTATTCAAGGGTTCAAGTAAAAGTAAGTAACAGGATCGGACACAGGTTAAGATAGCTTCATCCTCTCCAGCAGCAAAGTAGACAGTAAATATGACTGCGGCATAGGGGGAAGGCCTGGGAGAGGGATTGCCTAGCTGGACGACTGACACGGTCTGGCATCCGTCACACCATAAACTACAAATGTTGCTTTCACAGAGCAATATATTTGATTGTGAAACCCCCTTCCACTCTTCAGAATTACAGCCACTCAGTCGGCAGGGCTGCTGCGCTGGTGCGCAGCTCGGGTCACTTAAGGAAATGCTTTGACATTGAGCTTGAAGATTAATGTCTGGAGTCATAAATAATAGATATGACATTTGACTAATGCTGTGCTGGTTAATGAAAAACTGAGGAGTAAAGCTTAACATGTAATTTGGCTCCTTTATTCATAGTTTTACCTGTCACAGGAAGTCAAATGATCCAACTTAGCCAAACAATGATTGACAGTGTGTATCTAAGTGGCATCAAATACACAGTGTTAGAATGACATATTGCTATGTACTTAAAAGGTCTCTTTGATTATACTCTTATGTTATGAAATTTTATATATTGAGAAGAGAGCTGGCAGGGGCTGGGGGGTAGATTGCTCAAATATTTTTTAGAACTGATGATTAAAAAAATGAAAATATCCTGAATAATGATCCTTTCAACACTTCATTTCGATAGTCCACTTTAGACATTCTGCTTACTATGAGTAACTTTGCAACTACATTTCAACTAACTAGATTAGGAATAGGTAAAATAATGTGACACAAAACTATTACTTCTAATAATCAAATTGTGCACTGTAGGTGAAGCTACTTTGAAATTGTTGTGACTTCATTTAAAGTACTTAATCTTTTCTGATCTAATTTAGAAAAACAGTCATACTAAAAGCTACCAACAAAAGGTAGCTCAGTACAATGAAGATACCTTTTGTTACGCCATGATATTAATAAACACCACCAATAAAAAATCTGTGAAGCAGGGTCTGTGAACTGTTTCTGCAAACTGAACATATTCATTAAAATCAGACATTTCAGCATTAGAAAGGTTTACTCTGCGTAAACATGCATGCACAAAAAAGTTAGCCTGTTACTATGTGTATAATGGATATTGACCACTCTGACTATCTAAAAAAATCTAAATATAAGTCTAATCTCTCTGTGTAAAATTTATTGAAAAGAACATCATTTTGAATTACAGTAGTCATCCACATTATGATTGAACTATCATATGTGGGCAAGATAATGTTGACTAATAATAATCTCCTCACTCGCTCACCTTCTTAAGGTAAGACAAATGCATGCATTTGCAAAATCATTGTTAAAAGAGCAAAGTTTTCCACTTTTATAGTGCTACAATGCAGGCAAAATCTTGCATGAGATGCAGAGCTATGTATCAATCTCCCGCAGCAATGCCCTCGCAATCGTCCGGCATTAAGCAGCATGGTTGGGTCAGGTTGGCAGATTTTCAGCCTTATCCTGTTGTGATGAGAGGCCCAGGCTTCCCACACAGCCACATTTCACTTCTATTTGTTGTGAGAGATATAGTGATGTGTGGCAGAGTACTGGCATGATCCACACAAAATGACGGGCCTGCATGGTAGGCGGGTGCCAGAGCTTTTGATAAGAGTGATCCCTCCTCAGGGAAAGGCAACTGAGGGGAAGTCATAAATAAGGCTTAAAGCTCTAAAGCATGTCTGCATTCCAGCTGAGTGTCTGGGCAAACACCAGTAATTTTCCGCAGCATGAGAAAGTGGCCGTGCGCCCGTCCTTAAGCATGACACTAGCTGTCTTGGACAGCTCATCCAGATGGTAGGACATTCTACTGATGAGTGTTTAGAATAAAACATCAAAGCAATTTAGTCTCAAAATATGTGACAAATAATAAAGTGAATGTTACAGTTTTATTCCTATTTAGCCATTATTGATGAATTTCGAGAATCTAATTTGTCTATCCGATTATTTATGTATGAATTTCCAATCCATTTGAAAAAGCAGTTCATTTAGCACACAAATCTTAGAGCCCACACCACAAAACATGAGGTGGGACAATTGTAGCATCAAGCACAAGCGTTTGCAGGTACAGGTAAAATAGTACGCTCTAAAAAATGCTGGGTTAAATACAACCCAGTGCTGGGTAAAATAGGGACAAACCCAGCAATTGGGCTGTTTTGACCAAGCAGTTGGGTTAAATGTTTAAATTAACCCAACCTTCTGGGTAGTAACCCAACCGCTGGGTCACAACAACCCAATTGCTGGGTTTGTCCCTATTTTACCCAGCACTGGGTTGTATTTAACCCAGCATTAGCAGTATAACAAGCAGTAACACTAGCTACCCAGCTAACAGGGAACATTCACTTTTTTCATGTTTTATTTGTATTTTTTTATTTTTTTCACAAATTATATAAATGTTAGGACAAAACATTCTTAAAGTAATGTTTATAGAACTTTCTCATAACTTAATATTTGATATAGGTTCTCATAACATTGAAAGAAAACGTTCTTAGAACAACATTCTCAGAACGTCCTTATGATGTTATTTGTATTTGACGAATACTCTAAGAAACATTTTTAGAAGGGCAAAAAAATAAAAAAAATTGACAATTTAAGGTTCTTAAAATATAAAAATAAATGGTCAAATAATGTTATATTTTGGGTGAAAAAGTTAGTAAAATGCTCTAAGAAATGTTTTTGTAACCTTTAAATAATGTTATAATCACAACAAGAAAGCTAAACATTTAAACATTTTAGAAGCATTTCAAAACAATTTTTCGAACAATAACCTAAATTTGTTACCAGGGTAGCAGGTTGTTAGCTATTTTATGCTCTGTAAATATCTGACTTGTCACAGTAAAGCCAACATACAGTACACTGTTAAAAAAAAAAGTAATAATAGGGCACAATGTACTGTATTAAAATGATGGAATTTTTACTTTCTCAGTACTGTACATTGTGAGTGTAGGCTCACTGGAAAAACATGAACTCCAAAAACACACAACTTCAACTGATCACTAGTGGTAGTGAAACACCAACAATTTTATCCCTGCTCAAACAAATTATGATGAAAGGGGCAGATTATAAAATAATAAAGGCCTTTTTAGCGGTTTCTTGCACAATGGTATGACCTCAAAACACTTTTACCATATAGTGCATGATTTCTTTGTGCTGATACTGTACATTTTGATGTTTGGTCACATAATCAAATCTACATCTATGGCTTTTCTGACATAGTAAAATTGTTTGATAGCTCCCCTGGTAAAGCACTGCACTTGTGATGCAGCACTCTTGGGTACGAGTCATGATTAAAAAAAAGTACCAAGACTTCTTTAACTGAAACAACAATATTGGATACTTTATGGAATATATTACATTGCTTTGTGGAGGGGGACAAGAAATGCTTCAAATGTTAAGTTTCCGATTTGACGTGAATTCAACAAAGTTGGATACTTTATGGACTATTTTATACAGCTTTATGTAGTAGAGGGGAAATAGATATTAACACATGCTACAAACGGTATGTTTACCATTATAACAATACCAATATAACACATGCTTCAAACGGTATGTTTACCATTTGAGATGAATGCATACACTTTTTTTTTTACTTTCGGAACTCAACTCTAGTGAAAAAAAAGTTGTGTACTTGTTACTTATTATTATTATTAATTTATTTGCTTATTTAATCAAATAATACAATTTTTACAAATTATTATATTAATCAACATTGCAACTTTCATGATCACATTTGAGAATATGACACATTAAACAATCGTTTTGGTTCTGAGCACAGTGTCAGTTGTAGTTCCATTAGAACACAGTTCAGTAAGATTAGCATTTGGTGCTTGGCGAGTGTTATTTTTAGACCCTGCTTAAAGAACGAAGTTCCGTCGGTGCTGATAGCCTCGTGGGCAGCACGTCGACATACAACTCTGTTGTGTTTCAGGTGTCCTGAATTCGAGTTCCGGGTCATGGACATTTCCCGATCCCATCCCCCTCTCACTCTTCCAGTGCGCTTCCTGTCCTCTCTACACTGTCCCATCAATTGCAAAAACTGCAAAAATAAAATCTAAATAAAAAAAACAAGTTCGTTGTGGACTTGCACCCAAAACAAAACACACCTTTTTAACAGAGAATGCACTGAGCTGACTGATAAAATGAGAGAATAGGGATTTACCTGGCAATGTACTGTCCTGATGAGGGCAGCTCATGTTTGTTGGGTTTGTCAAAACAGTTTACCATATTTTGGATGAGAGCTAGATCAGGCCGTACAACTGTGGCCGCAGTAACAGCTCGGTTGACCAACTGCAGGGCATCACGGATGTAGTAGTCCAGCGGTTTGTGGTCGACCTCTCCGTAGGCCAACAGTCCTAAAGGTAGACCAATAGAATGAAGGGCGTCTGGGCTTAGGGGATGTCCCATAATCCAATGTACTGTGGGCAATGTCAGCCCCAGGTCATGCGCACTGCGCAGAACGGAAGAGGCACACTCCGGGTCGGCCCCGAAAAGCAGGACCGAGGCGGGTGGAGAAAGGTCCTGATTAAAGTGCTCAGACAGGAAGTCAGAAATATTAGCCATGTGAGGTGTGCTGTGGGAGAGGTTCAGAGCGGCCCGCAGGTGCCAGTGTGAGGGTCCCCAGCCGGAGTTTGTGAGTTTCAGGAGATCCAGAAGACCAGCGTCCTCCCAGCCTTGGCAAAGCACCGCCATGCTCTCCTCCCAGCCACTGCGCTGCAGGACGGCTAGAAGCAGCTCCACCAGTCCCGACGGGGGAATACGGGTTGTCATCTGCAAGTGGAAGCGATTCTAAAGATAAAGGAGGCAACAGAAAGATTATCAGACTTTGTGGTCACAATGTGACTTATATATCTCACAATTGCAACGTTAGAGCTCACAACTCATAACTGCATCTTTATTGATCTATTGCTACTCTTTATCTTTATTTCTCATAGTTGTAACTTTAGGTCTTACAATTGTGTCTTTTATCCAGATTTCTCGCCATGGCATCTTTATTACTTGTAATTGCGACCTTATATCTCATATTAGGGGCTTTTTATCTTTATTTCACATAATTGCAGCTTAATTTCCCATAATTGTGACTTTAGTTCTCACAATTGCTACTCTTTATCTTTATTTCTCATAGTTGTGACTTTAGGTCTTACAATTGTGTCTTTTATCCGAATTTCTCGTAATGGCACCTTTATTACTTGTAATTGCGACCTTAGAATTCATATTAGTGACTTTTTATCTTTATTTCACATAATTGCAACTTAATTTCCCATAATTGTGACTTTAGTTCTCACAATTGTTACTTTTTATCTTTATTTCTCATAATTGTGAATTTAGGTCTTACACTTGTGACTTTATTCAAATTTCTCATAATGGCATCTTTATTACTTGTAATTGCGACCATATTTCATATTAGTGACTTTTTTATATCTTTATTTCACATAATTGCAGCTTTATTTCTTGTAATTGTGATTTTAATTCTCACAATTGTTACTCTTAATTTTTATTTCACATAATTGCAGCTTAATTTCCCATAATTGTGACTTTAGTTCTCACAATTGTTACTTGTTATCTTTATTTCTCATAATTGTGACTTTAGGTCTTACAATTGTGACTTTTTATCTGAATTTCTCATAAGTTAATCTATATTACTCGCAACTGCAACCTTAGATCGCACATTTGTGAGTTTTTATCTTTATTTTTCATTGTTGTGTCGTAATTATGACTTTAGATATCACAAGTGTGACTTTTTATCTTTTTTTCCTCAAAAAAATGCAACATAATTTCTCTTCATTTTGACATTAGATATCACAATTGTAATTTTTTTAATCTTTATTTCTCATAATTGAGAAAGAAAGACTCTCACAACCTAATTTCTTGTAGTTGTGACTTCTTATTTTGCAATTATGACTTTACTTTGCTCAATTGTGACTTTACAGCTGCCAAATGTGACTTTGTAGCTCAAATAGTATAAATACATTTAAATGTGTAAGAATACACCAGAGCTTAGAAAGAGCAACCATGGAGCAATTAAATTTTCTTCTGGGTATCCAAAGTCCAAAGTTATTCATTAAATGGCAATTTACCCTGAGAATTTAAGTCCCCCTTAAGGTCAAAAACAGAATAAGTGCTTTGCTTCCTTTATCAGAGTCCACATCCTTTCAGCTTCACTCTTCCTTAAGTTCCCTCCTTCCTCGTCAGTATGCCACTCACATGAAATAACGGCACATTTCCCGCCATCTTATATTCTTGGCCACAGTTCTGCATGTCCTTCCACAATATTGCTAGTTGTGCTATTGATTTTGTACCGTAAAACCAAAGGCCGTAATAAATTTCCTCTCTCTAGCATGGTCTTGACAGACAGTGCTACACCAGCAGTTTTAAAGCCATGCAGAAAAAACGGCCCATAACTCTTCAGCGACTACTTATGTACCGTTAAACACAGATCATTGCACACTCTCAGGATGTGTATCTCAGGATTGACTCATCTCAGAATCGACAGTCTGATTCAAAAGGCCAACGTTTATTCCTTGACCCGTCTGACGCGTTAATGCAGCGGCCCTCCAGAGTCCAGACCGCAGTGACAGGAGATACAGACTGCTATTCTGAGTTTGTGAGTCACAAAAAAACCTCTTTCCAGGTTTCTCAATACAACCGGAGAAAATCAAGGGTCTGATTTCAATTGATGATGCAATGCATTTCAACAAGGTTTATTGAACCAAAGATCAGATCCAAGGCCGAGAAGACCTCCATGAAGAGTTCAGATGGTATATTGGGAATACTGTGAGATGAAGACATGCACAGAAAATGAAGATGCAATAGAGCACTTTGGGAAAAAAGAGTTGGGTAAGATGTGCCATTGGGAAATCTATGGTGGCCCATAGTGTTTTATTAAAATAAAGTGTTTTATTATGCCAATTACACAGAGGAATTATATAATCATGGTACACTGATTTAATGAAACTACCCACAACCCTCACATGTACCGATTTAGTGCATATGAAGTACATGTACAATTGCTTTATTATTGAAGCACAGAAACCAAAGCACCTGTCTCTGGATGATGAGGATAAATCGCTCTAGTGTCTAATGCAGTCTCTGCACATGCAGCTGAACTGATGGGACCCAAATCAACTCACTTCAAGTCCCTGCAGCTGTTGTGTTTAGTCACTTGGGGTTCATCAGCATTATCATCATCAGAAACACACACATATTACAGCATCCAGCGCGGTATGCATATGCATGCAGAAGAGTTGCAGTACAGTTGTTTCATGTTTTGCTGTTTTTGCAGCAATTGTTTGCTGATAATTAAATAGGTTGATCCAAAGTTTTTTTTTTTTGACGGTTAGCCCATGTTAGAAAATTCTGTCATCATTTACTCACCCTTAAGTTGTTCCAAATCGAATGTGTAACCAAACAGTTTCTGGTGCCCTTTGACTTTCAAAGTATTTTTTTTTCCATAATATGTAAATGAATGGGGTACAGCAACTGTTGCTGTGTAAAATGGACTTCCCAATAGATATGCTAAAGCTCCAGATAGCAAGTGTTTGATTTGTAATGTTGCAGAGTATGTTTTATAATACTATCCATTCTGATTATGTTGTGTTTTAAGATGATAATTTCTAAATTGAAATAAAACAGAAAAAGAATGCGCTTGTGTTATTTGCCTTTTCTAGTTTAGCAAATAAAAAAACGACTTAATTTAACAAGTTAGTGGAGTAATTGGACAGAAACTGATTATAATGATTTCAAATGAACTTAAATCAACTTGGAATTTAGTGCATTGAACTGTAAAAATATAGTAAGTGTATTAGTGTTGTTGTCAGTATTCTATTGACTGTCATTGGATTATAACATTCTTCAAAGTATCTTCTTTTCTGTTCCATAGAAGAAAAAGACATAATAGGTCACATTTATAGCTTACAGACTGATTGTCAATTAAAGGGACAGTTCACCAAAAATGAAAATGTTGTCATCATTTTCTCACCTGTATGAATGTCTTTCTTCCATTGAACACAAAAGGAGATTTGCATAGTATTTCCTATACTATGGAAGTCAGTGGCTACCAACAACTGTTTGGTTGCCAACACTGAACCATGGAGCAATTAAATTTTCTTCTGGGTATCCAAAGTCCAAAGTTATTCATTAAATGGCAATTTACCCTGAGAATTTAAGTCCCCCTTAAGGTCAAAAACAGAATAAGTGCTTTGCTTCCTTTATCAGAGTCCACATCCTTTCAGCTTCACTCTTCCTTAAGTTCCCTCCTTCCTCGTCAGTATGCCACTCACATGAAATAACGGCACATTTCCCGCCATCTTATATTCTTGGCCACAGTTCTGCATGTCCTTCCACAATATTGCTAGTTGTGCTATTGATTTTGTACCGTAAAACCAAAGGCCGTAATAAATTTCCTCTCTCTAGCATGGTCTTGACAGACAGTGCTACACCAGCAGTTTTAAAGCCATGCAGAAAAAACGGCCCATAACTCTTCAGCGACTACTTATGTACCGTTAAACACAGATCATTGCACACTCTCAGGATGTGTATCTCAGGATTGACTCATCTCAGAATCGACAGTCTGATTCAAAAGGCCAACGTTTATTCCTTGACCCGTCTGACGCGTTAATGCAGCGGCCCTCCAGAGTCCAGACCGCAGTGACAGGAGATACAGACTGCTATTCTGAGTTTGTGAGTCACAAAAAAACCTCTTTCCAGGTTTCTCAATACAACCGGAGAAAATCAAGGGTCTGATTTCAATTGATGATGCAATGCATTTCAACAAGGTTTATTGAACCAAAGATCAGATCCAAGGCCGAGAAGACCTCCATGAAGAGTTCAGATGGTATATTGGGAATACTGTGAGATGAAGACATGCACAGAAAATGAAGATGCAATAGAGCACTTTGGGAAAAAAGAGTTGGGTAAGATGTGCCATTGGGAAATCTATGGTGGCCCATAGTGTTTTATTAAAATAAAGTGTTTTATTATGCCAATTACACAGAGGAATTATATAATCATGGTACACTGATTTAATGAAACTACCCACAACCCTCACATGTACCGATTTAGTGCATATGAAGTACATGTACAATTGCTTTATTATTGAAGCACAGAAACCAAAGCACCTGTCTCTGGATGATGAGGATAAATCGCTCTAGTGTCTAATGCAGTCTCTGCACATGCAGCTGAACTGATGGGACCCAAATCAACTCACTTCAAGTCCCTGCAGCTGTTGTGTTTAGTCACTTGGGGTTCATCAGCATTATCATCATCATATTACAGCATCCAGTGCGGTATGCATATGCATGCAGAAGAGTTGCAGTACAGTTGTTTCATGTTTTGCTGTTTTTGCAGCAATTGTTTGCTGATAATTAAATAGGTTGATCCAAAGTTTTTTTTTTTTGACGGTTAGCCCATGTTAGAAAATTCTGTCATCATTTACTCACCCTTAAGTTGTTCCAAATCGAATGTGTAACCAAACAGTTTCTGGTGCCCTTTGACTTTCAAAGTATTTTTTTTCCCATAATATGTAAATGAATGGGGTACAGCAACTGTTGCTGTGTAAAATGGACTTCCCAATAGATATGCTAAAGCTCCAGATAGCAAGTGTTTGATTTGTAATGTTGCAGAGTATGTTTTATAATACTATCCATTCTGATTATGTTGTGTTTTAAGATGATAATTTCTAAATTGAAATAAAACAGAAAAAGAATGCGCTTGTGTTATTTGCCTTTTCTAGTTTAGCAAATAAAAAAACGACTTAATTTAACAAGTTAGTGGAGTAATTGGACAGAAACTGATTATAATGATTTCAAATGAACTTAAATCAACTTGGAATTTAGTGCATTGAACTGTAAAAATATAGTAAGTGTATTAGTGTTGTTGTCAGTATTCTATTGACTGTCATTGGATTATAACATTCTTCAAAGTATCTTCTTTTCTGTTCCATAGAAGAAAAAGACATAATAGGTCACATTTATAGCTTACAGACTGATTGTCAATTAAAGGGACAGTTCACCAAAAATGAAAATGTTGTCATCATTTTCTCACCTGTATGAATGTCTTTCTTCCATTGAACACAAAAGGAGATTTGCATAGTATTTCCTATACTATGGAAGTCAGTGGCTACCAACAACTGTTTGGTTGCCAACACTGGTACACAACAGACAAATTAGAACAATCCAGTTTTATAAGGAGCTCTAGTAACTCCCTGATGAAAAATAAAAATGCTTAAACAAGCCTAAAATGGTTTGCTGGTCTTAGCTGGTTTAAGAAGATTTTTCTTCAGCGAGGTTTTCTGTATTCTGAATGCATTATTTTTTCAAAAATTTCACAAAAAAATAGGATAAAGATTTGTGCAGGTATTGTCCAAAACCCCAGTTTGCCTATGGCATTTCCAAACCTTTGGAGGGCACTGTATATATTATAAATATGATAGCATATTATTGTTTCAAAGAGATCAGGTTTCAGGATGCTCTCTTGGGAGGAACTGAACAGCAAGCTGTCTTATTCTGTCAGGATACATTTCAATGCTGCCATGTCGTGTACAGCATGTTTCTAGAACATTCTGCCATGTACTGTATGAATAAAGCATGCAACACTGGCCTTACAACACATATGGAGCAGGAGGCAGCTTTTCTCAATGAAAGATTCACTACTGCAGGAAATGACTGATCTGCTGAACATACAAGCATTGATCTTCACCAGTACAGTATATGCTGTGTTTTTAATTAAATTTGATTTGTTTGTATTCACAGAAAATCAAAATGGTATATGATATAAGATGATATGATAATAATGAAATGATAGAGCCTTTTATTAAAAGAGTTTATTGCGTCTTTGTTCCAATTTTACACACACACACACACACACACACACACACACACACACACACACACACATATATATATATATTTATGAGTTCCTCTTAACTTAAATTAATAATTTACCTATAAACTATTTTACACACACACACACACACACACACACACACACACACACACACACACACACATATATATATACTTATGAGTTCATCTTAACTTAAATTAATAATTTACCAATGAAACCTGGAAGACACTTTTGAGATGGATGTTTAGCAGATGCCTTTTGGTACGTGTTTATTGGAGGAGATTCATTAAACTTAAAGGAGTCAGGAATCCAAAATGCAAATAACTACTGCAAGCAGCCATACATTTCAATTTCTACCATGTCAGACACCTGCATTATTCTGAAGATGTCTCCTGTTATATTGTTGTGTCCACCTGAATGCTGCTGTAATATAAGATGTTCACACAAAAAATACAATAGACTTCTAGAGGAACCAACTGTATTCAGAGCATTAGTATTTGTTTTGATGGATAAACATAAACATAAGGGATGACAGAATGTTTACTTTCAATTTATAGCAGTTCGGGTAGATTTGTATTCTGTGTTGAATATAGTGCCGTTCTCAATAATGATCATTGATATATTATACACTAAAAACACATCGGAGGCTATCAAAACTCATTCTGCTTTCTGCTCATTTGCTCTGTCCTTTCTCACATAAAACGTGATATATTCAGCCCGAGCTGCAGCAGTTCCCTCAGGCTCTCCAGTATAAATGTTTGAAATCACTAATGTCCAGATAGATACTCAAAGAGCCAAATTACGCAACTATTTTACATGCAATTCAGCTCAAAGGCAGTGGCAAAAACAACTAACAGACTGTGTACCTGTATCGTGACTACATCAGTCAAACTTGTGAATATGTAAGCAAAAATCTCAAAGTTTTTGTAAAGTGAGATTACTATGGTAATAGACAGAGAATGGGGAATATTTTAATACTGCAGGCTGCCATCATAATGCGAAGTGCTGGCATCATAACGGCAGCCAATCAACATTTATGAAGCTCTACGGTTAATGCCGACTCTGCATAAGAGGAACATTCTTGTATCATTTCCCTAGGAAGTGAAAGCATAAATTGTCCCTAAACCTTTTTAAAATTCATAACATGGTAAAGGCAGGCACAAGGAATGGACAAGATGTTTTTTTTTTTTGTATATTGATTATCATGAGGATGATGTATTGAGGAGATTTTCCTTCACGGGAAGAGGAAATGCTCATCATCAGTAGAGACGAGACGTCCCATTTTGGTGTCAGCATCAAATTAAATTTATAAAAGTGTTTTATATGCAGAGAAAGCATGTTAAATGCAAGTAATGTGACTGTTTTGATGTTTCAAGTAACTTTTGTCAAAATATTGGTATATTTATATTTAGATCATACTGAATTTTATTATATGTTAAACAATTAAAAGCTTCTTGCTGACAAATGGGTAAAATCCAGTGGTTTGAAGGATCATGACAAATATTGGTGAAGATTTAAAATGACAGTGAATTAGTTTTTGCAGGCTGTACTGTGATCCTTAAACAGAGACTTTTAATGTCATCTAATGATTTTTGTTCTATATGCTTGACAATATTTTTGTTATATGAACTATTGTCACACTGAATAACATTTTAGTGGGTGCCTTCTGTAAATCATGGTAAAAACGTATGACAATCATTATTTTTTGCCCAGGAAAAATCTAATTAAACACGACACAAAATTTTAACAAAATTAAAATGTGTATGGTTTTTTTAACATCATTTTGCTCCAGTCTGATCAAGCGTTCTTGGCCAGAATACACTGCAGTGTGAACCAGCCCTTTTGCCATTCAGTCAAACCTATGCAATACTAAATTGTAAATGGTGTTTTTTTTTTTTTTGGTAAGAAGCGTTTGCCAAGAACATAAATGTGAATGTAAATGTAAATGAATTTCTCTCTGCCAATTCAGACTCCATCCTTCTCAATGCATCATCGTGATTATAAGAACGAAACCCAGGGAGAAAAGATTAATCAGAAAATACACTTGGATCAAATATTTTTAAGTCTTCAGCTAATTGGGTGTCAAGAAAATACATTATTTGGAACACAAGATTCTTTTAGCAAAGTAAAACTACAAAATAGTTGAAAAGCTCAAGCGTAACTGCTCAGTAAGAAGCTTCTATTTTACCTTTAATTACTGCAGAAGACACAGAAGCTTCTTCAGCAACTCATGCCAAGGCAAGTTTATTTATGTAGCAGATTTCATACACAATGGTATTCAAAGTGCTTTACATAAAAGGAAGTAAAATAATCATAAAAAATCATCACAACAATAAAAACAAGGAATTTAAAATGATTTAAAAATGGATTTAAAATAAATGAAAACAGTTAAGAATAGAAAATTATTATACATAAAATACAATGCAATCAGTTCGGATGTAGCACAGTGCTCATTCAGTAAATGCACAGCTAAACAGATGAGATTTGAGTCTAGATTTGAATGTGGCTAATGTTTTAGCACATCTGATCTCTTCTGGAAGCTGATTCCAACTGCGGGGGGCATGGAAGCTAAAACCGGACTCCCCTTGTTTTGTGTGAACCCTTGGTATTTCTAACTGACTCCCAATGATCGGAGTGGTCTGTTAGGTTTATATTCAGTGAACATATCTGCTATGTGTTTAGGTCCTAGGCCATTGGGTGATTTATAAACGAGTAAAAGTACTTTAAAATCAATCCTAAATATAACTGGAAGCCAGTGTAAAGACCTGAGGACTGGTGTAATATGCTCAGATTTTCTGGTTCTAGTCAGAATTCTGGCAGCAGCGTTCTGGATGAGCTGCAGCTGTCTAATGGTCTTCTTGGGAAGGCCGGTGAGGAGACCATTACAATAGTCCACCCTGCTGGTGATAAAGGCATGAACAAGTTTCTCCAAGTCTTGACTGGAAACAAAACATCTATTTCTTGCTATGTTTTTTAGATGATAGTATGCTGATTTAGTTACTGCTTTGACATGAATACTGAAACTAAGGTCTGTCTCCAGAATCCCACCAAGATTCCTGACTTGATATTTAGTTGTTTGACCCCTAGAGTCAAGGTCTGTATTCACCTTGAGAAATTCATCTTTCTTTCCAAATGCAATGACTTCAGTTTTCTCCTTGTTTAACTGAAGAAAGTTCTGGCACATCCAATTGTTAATTTCATCAATGCATTGGCAGAGGGAGTCAATGGGGCTGTAGTCATTTGGCGATAAGGCTAGGTAAACCTGGGTATCATCTGCATAGCTGTGATAGGCAGTTTGGTTCTATCTCATTATTGGAACTCAGCTCAACATCAGCATTCAGTTAGCCTCACAAACAAATAATACCTTCCAGGACAGTCTGTGACAACTTTATGAAGAGCACCTGGTCTTGCAGATGAATCCAAAATCAGCAGACCTGTTGCAAAACTCTTGTATTGTCTAGACCAGTGTTGTAGGCCAATGTCTTCGAGACCCCGACCAGTAAAGAGAAAATGATCCAGATCAAGACCCAACACCTAGACTAAAACCAGATACCCTTTGATCCAGACCAGGCCCGGTTCTGCAGGGGTTCTTTACAGATCTATCTTCACTCAGAAAATCATTCCCTCTAGGTCAGTGAGACTGTGGAATGATCTTCCCAATGCTTATGTGAGCAGCCAAGTTGGTCTAAAGAAACATCTAAATGTAAAATTTGTTGTTGTTCTGGTTGGAAGTCTCTTCACATCCCAATAGCAATCAGTAAGTTAAGTGGTTTAAATGTATTTCAGTCAGGACCACTCTGTTTGAGTAAGATTATTGTAGAGGTCCTTGAACTTATATTTGGTGGCAGGCTTTGCTCTGAAGGGTTCAGATTCTGAGCTAGCTACAGGAAAACCTCACTGAACCCCCCTGAAGCCTAAGCAACAGTTGTATATTCTAGTAGAGTAATACAGTACTGTGAATAAATTGGACAAATTTAGCAATGAGCTGGATAGATGATGATCTCCGTGGGCAAGCAGTTAGTGATCATGTATCTGCATAAGGAGGAGTTGGGGATGGAGGAGGGTAAGCACATGTCTGTGCGACAGGCTATGGCAAGTGTGAGTACGGATGAACTTATATATTTTATTAATTGTAGTGGGAGGAGTTATGATCAGCTGAGCGTCAGCTGATGCTGCAGGCAAGCCGTGGTCTGCCTGAAATACTGTGGTATATCTGTGGGAGGCATAGGACCACAACATTTTTGTGCAATCCCTCAGTCCAAGGGCTGTAATAGGCTGTACTACCTGCCTGTCAATGTATGTATTTTCACACCATGTGTTTTTGAGGAGGTGTGGCTTTGGAGAGTGATTTGCAGGGAGAGTGGAATTTTATGCTTTCAAAGCTAGCTTGCTATTGCTAGCCTCTTCGAAATTGCCTACCCTACCTTTAAAAGTGCTGTATGTAATTGACTGCACTAAAGAAGGTCACATCATGCTAAGGGTTTTCTCTGAAAAACAGTGCTACAGCCAGTTATTCGGCTTTGAAATGTGTGTTCAATGTCGGAATATCTGTTTTTGTTTTGGTCTGTGTGATTCTGCCAATTTACCCAAAAGTATTCTGACACCCTGGAATGCAAGTTGGTAGAAAATACAGCATATTGCAGCCATGGAAGCATTTGAACTGGGCAAAAGATCGCAGATTCTACCCAACCTAAAAACCTTCAGCATCCATCTAAAAAGCTCTATGACCAGAGGAATGTCAAACCGGGGATAAATCAAATCATCAACTTGCAATGTAAGGCTCGTCACATTTTATTGTCAATTGCGATCGTTCCTGTTGCGTGTCCTCAATCTGGCAACCTACATTAGCGTCAAGTCTAAGGAGAAGAGGGGCGGTAGAACCAATATCTTGAATTTGGACCACAGTACCCATTTCAATCGCTAGCCTCAATATTACATTTTGCACCTTACTGAAATTCTGGCAAAATTTCATGAACAAAAAAGCTCCATTATCTATTGTCAGTATTGTTGTGATGTATAAAGCTCAGCTAACGCACAAGTCACTTTCACATTTTTAGGAACTAGTCCATACCTCCGTCCCCCTAGCCCCAATTTTGCCCGCCAAAGTTCACAAGTGAAGCCCCTCCCACGCTTAACGGACAGTAGAGACGTTTCGTCCTCTGGATTTCATTCGGAGGTCATGATAGTTAAAGTGTGCAGTGAGGACTCAGGGTGACAGGAGGCAGAGGGCAGCTGATCTCCAGAGACTTCTAATGATTGCAGCGATGACTCTAGAGCTGGGCGTCCCGCGGGCCTGACCGGCACTGATTGAATTCCTCTGATCTCTGCTCAGTTCAGGCTCAGCTGAGTGCATCCGTGAGACAGTGTTACTGGAGTCAGGAATGAAGTATTGATCAAGGTGTGCACTTCTCTTTCTGTCCTCTATCGACTGAGATGCTCGCATTCCTGTTTGTGCAAGTCATTACTTTCATTTTGAGCAAAAAATTACTAAACGGCCATGACTGACAACTCAACTTTGTGCGGCGTAAAAAGACACATGAATGGAAAAGATCAAATAAAACAGACTTTTATTTTATGTGGCAAGCTTCCACATCAAAGTGCAAAAAAGATGGACCTGATGTTTTCTGATGTTTCAGAAAGGAAAAATATTGCTTTCTGTCTTCTATGTGTCTGAACTATGTCTTTGTATATTTTCTACAGTGAAAGCTTACTCAGACTGCATACATCATCATGTCAAACATCTCTGAAGGCTAAAACTTCAAGGATTTTATTGAACCTTAGTAGCAAACTAAAAAACCTATTCCTATACCTATAACCTTCCTCACCACACAGTTTATAATGATATTCTATTATATTCTATTTTTATAAATATGTAAATAAATAAAAAACAAATAAAAATATAATTTTATTATATGATTATTACTATAATTATTATAGGTTTTTATGATAAAAATGTTTATTATCTATAATTAAATATATATATATTTTTTATAATTATTATATTGTATATATACTATTATAAACTATTTTTGAGAGTTATGTGTTTGCATAAATTATTGTATATTTTTTAAAATAAATAAGTGACATATATATA
>NW_015505344.1:166433-169921 GCF_001515645.1 Sinocyclocheilus grahami | reverse complement strand
ATACACTGTATACATATATATATATATATATATATATATATATATATAAACACTGTGTATATAATGATAATAAAACCATTATGTATGTATGTATCATGAATTTAAAAAAAAATCAATAATGCTTTGCAAGAGAAATGTATAATGTGTCTAAGTGAAATTACTATTTTTTTTTTGTACAAGATTTACTTACTCAACTTTAAATACAAAAGTGTTTATATCATAATAAATAAAAACAATGATCAGATTATCATCATAGGCAAAATAATAATAAATGAAAATAGAAATTAAGAAGAAATTAATAAACAAGGGGCTATTTCTTTCTTTTATTACAGTTCACACTGGCATTAACGAGACCACAAACCAGTCATAAGGGTCAATTTTTCAAAATTGAGATTATTACATCATCTGAAATCTGAATAAATAAGCTTTCCATTGATGTATGGTTTGTTAGGATAGGACAATATTTGGCTGAGATGCAACTATTTGAAAATCTGGAATCTGAGGGTGCAAAAAAATCCAAATATTGAGAAAATCGCCTTTAAAGTTGTCCAAATGAAGTCCTTAGCAATACATATCAGTAATCAAACATTAAGACTTGATATATTTACGGTAGGAAATTTACAAAATATCTTCATGGAACATGGTCTTTACTTAATATCCTAATGATTGTTGAGAAAAGAAAAAGCGATAATTTTGACCCATACAATGTATTTTTGGCTATTGCTACAAATATACCAGTGCTACTTATGACTAGTTTTGTGCTCCAGGGTCACAAATAGTTTTTACCTAGTCTTTGTACCTAGTTTTATATAGTTCTAGTAAACGATTTGATGCTTGGAGACGTTTTCAAACAAGGTGCACAGTGTCTCTGAATCACCCAAAATAATTGATTTCAACTGTGCTATTTAGTGTCAGTCGCCAGGGGGCAGTAAATCCTCACTATTTCTCTTCTAAAGAGACCCCCACAACCAGTCTGTTTATCAGCTGGTTTGAAAGCTTCTCAGAAGCAAACAGCTTTCATCACTAAACAATCAAAACGTTATTTTAAAATGCATTTTATGAAATTCTACAACAAAAAACAAAACCCATTCAAAACAAACTACATTATTTCCCCAGTATTAGCTCTAGCCTATGAAGTAAAAATAACCATACCATTAATGCCCCCCCCATATATATATATATATATATATATATATATATATATATATAGCGGGTAAAATAAGTATAATTAATCATTTAAATTAATATAAATTATAATATTTATAATTAATAATTAAATTTAATTATAAATTATATTAATTAATTATATTTAAATAAGTATTGAACACATCACCATTTTTCTCAGTAAATATATTTCTAAAGGTGCTGTTGACATGAAATTTTCACCAGATGTCGGTAACAATCCAAGTAATCCATACATACAAAGAAAGCAAATAAGTTCATAAATTAAGTTCTGTGTAATAAAGTAGAATGACACAGGGGAAAAGTATTGAACACATGAAGAAAGGGAGGTGCAAAAAGCCAAGACACCAGCTGAAATCTATCAGTAATTAGAAAGCAATCCTGCCCCTTGTCAGTGGAAATGATGGTTATGAATGAATGAATGAAACACATTTGTCCGTGTTTCACTCCGTCTCGAATCGTGCTTGCGGAAAGCGCTTGAGAAACAGTGTCTCTTCCGCGGCTCGGTACGCTTTTTCTCGTTTTTTTTTTGTCTCGAGCAAGATTGTACGACATTCACATTATATGATTTGACTGATTTTTACGTAGAAAGGGTGACAGCGCACCGCATTAAAATAAATGATCATTCATGTTTTCATAACCGCTGGCCAAATTCAAAAACAAAACTCAAATTAAATCATCTTTGAGAGCAAGGGGGCCCCCTGGTGTTTCGGGGACCCTACGCAGCTTGAGTAGTTTGCATATAGGGAGGATCGGCTCTGTCTGAATGTTCCAGTGAGCACTGAAGCATGAAGATGCTGAAGAAAAAGCATGTTAAAGCTCGTTTAAAGTTTGCTGCACAACATTTAGACAAGTCTGTGAAATACTGGGAGAATATAGTCTGGTCAGATGACACAAAAATTGTCTCCCCCAAAACATCATGGTGTAGCACTGGCAAAATTCATATAATTGAAGGAAGGATGAATGGAAAAATGTACCCAGACATTCTTGATAAAAATCTGCTGCCATCTACCAGGATGATGAAGATGAAATGAGGGTGGACATTCCAGCAAGACAATGATCCCAAACACACAGCCAAGGAAACTCTCAATTGGTTTCAGAGAAAGAAAGTAAAGCTGCTAGAATGGCCCAGCCAATCACCTGACTTGAATCCAATAGAAAATCTATGGAAAGAACTAAAGATTAGAGTTCATGGAAGAGGCCCATGGAACCATTTGAAGACTGTTCGTGTGGAAGAATGGGCCAAAATCACACCTGAGCAATGCATGCGACTAGTTTCTCCATACAGGACGCGTACTGAAGCTGTCATTACCAACAAAGGCTTTTGTACGAAGTATTAAATAAATTTCAGTAAGCGCGTTTAATACTTTTTCCTTGGGTGATTCCATTTTATTACACATAACTTAATTTCTGAACTTATTTGTATTGTTTTCTTTGTATGTATGGATTACTTGGGTTGTTACCGACATCTGGTGAAAATCAACAGCACCTTTAGAAATATATTTACTGAGAAAAAGGGTGATGTTTCCAGCCAGTTCTATCAAACCTTTACAATTAATCCAGAACGCGGCAGCAAGATCAATTTTTAATGAGCCAAAAAGAACGCATGTCCCACCTCTGTTTATCAATTTGCACTGGCTACCAGTAGCTGCTCGCATAAAATTCAAGGCATTCATGTTTCAAGGCACCACTGGCTCTGCATCCCTTTACCTAAATTCATTACTTCAGACTTATGTGCCTCTAGAAGCTTGCGTTCTGCAAGTGAACATCATTTTATTGTGCATCCCAACGAAGCACAAAATCACTTTCACGGACTTTTACATTAAATGTTCCCTCCTGGTGGAATGACCTGCCCAACTCAATCCAAAAAGCTTCCATCTTTATTTGACCCTCTAACTCTAGCACTCTCTATTCTAATAAAAAAAATAAAAAAAAATACTTGCCCCTTTTAGACTTGCACTCTATTCATTTACTAATTGCTTGTTTTCTTTTAACACTAGCTTCTCTATTCTTTTTGTATTCTATCTATTTGTTTTCTTTTTATTTATTATACAATGAACAAAAAGCTAAAAAGGCCTCTTAACACTAGCCTGCTCTATTCTTTTTCTATTCTATCTGTTTTATTGTTATTTATTATATAATAAAAAAAAAACCTTGCTACGTGTGCTGCGTTAGGCTAACTGAGACTTGTCATAGCACTTGCATATCATTGCTCTTTTGTTGATTTTGATAGCTTCCATTGTCCTCATTTGTAAGTCGCTTTGGATAAAAGCATCTGCTAAATCACTAAATGTAAGGGTAAATAT
>NW_015505344.1:95101-165937 GCF_001515645.1 Sinocyclocheilus grahami | reverse complement strand
AACCTTGGCCAGATCTGTGCTTTGCCACAATTCTGTCTCTGAGCTCTTCAGTCAGTTCCTTTGACCTCATGATTCTCTTTTGCTCTGACATGCACTGTGAGCTGTACGGTCTTATATAGACAGGTGTGTGGCTTTCCTAATCAAGTCCAATCAGTATAATCAAACACAGCTGGACTCAAATGAAGGTGTAGAACCATCTCAAGGATGATCAGAAGAAATGGACAGCACCTGAGTTAAATATATGAGTGTCACAGCAAAGGGTCTGAATACTTAGGACCATGTGATATTTCAGTTTTTCTTTTTTAATAAATCTGCAAAAATGTCAATAATTCTGTGTTTTTCTGTCAATATGGGGTGCTGTGTGTACATTAATGAGGGAAAAAAACAACTTAAATGATTTTAGCAAATGGCTGCAATATAACAAAGAGTAAAAAATTTAAGGGGGTCTGAATACTTTCCGTACCCACTGTATATATATATATATATATTTTATTTTTTTTGCCATCAGCAAAGGACTGAAGTAATGTGAAATAATGTGAAAGAAGTAATCCTACTCTGACTAGAGCCCACCTATCTGCCTTTCAGCAAATCAGGTAGGATTATTTGGTCAATGCTATATCACATAATTAATATTCATGAGCCAAGCTGATAAAATTTATATGTGCCCCCCGGAAGCCCAACAAACGCCCAAGGGTGCCAGCACTTTCAGCACACTCTGCCAATGTTAGTCGGCTGATATTAAAATATCCACCTCTTCAAGCTCACATTAAAAACACATTTCTTATCCAGGCTATATTCCCAATGATTGTCACTCCTGATATTACTTCAAAACAGGTAAAAGTGCTTTTTTCGCCGCAAAGATCTGAGTATCTGCTGCCTATAGCCCTAATAAATTCCCAGTCAATTCTATGTTAATCATCAGCTAATTAATATTCACGACAGCCTTCTCAATGCAGTGACATCATAACCCATAAAGTGACATCTTTGTCTCCGCCCACAGTAAAACTTCCTCCAGCACTACTGCCCACACACACACTATGCTTCTGCCATGGTTTGAGAGGCCTGCATTTTCTTACCTTATTCGCCCTTTCTCTTCCCAATAATTACCTGTCATTCTCTACTATATATGTTAAGTAAAAAGAAGCAAAAGCACAAAATAAAAAAGTTAACCCACCACCTGAGCTCATCTAAACTCACTAGTGACTAAGGAGAGAATGAGATTACATCTACATCCTCCACTGCAGACACTGTGGATCTGTCCCACAATTCCCTCAGTTCTCGCATTATTTGGTACGTGACAGATTGTTTGTGACCAACCACCTGCCACAGGCACAGATGTCAGACAGAAAATGTTTAAAATACGAAGAATACAATGAAGAAGACCTCCTCATCGTGACTAAACAGGACATGATTTTTTTCATGATGATGCTCTGCAGTAATGGAGTAACTCTTCTGTTTCTTATTCAGAGATTCTACTCTAACCATGATATTACAAGTAAAGGTCCATGTTAAAGATACATACAATGTCTGCTGCATAAACGTGGCCACAAACAGAAGAACATAATGTCATCAGATTGGACACAAATGACGCCTGTGACATAAATGACTGCACTGCAAAAAAAAAATCCGTAAAATTTACGGTAAAAAACCAGCAGCTTTTACCGTAAAATTTTACCGTATTTTACCGTAAAAAATACGGTAGCAACGTTTTAGGTTTTACGGTTTTAACTTAAATTTACAGTTAAATACCGTAATTTAATTAACTGATATAATGTTAATATACCAACCTATTGAAGTACTGTACCTTTGTAATACACTGATAACCACCAAATGCAAGTGGTGATGAGAAAGTCACATGATGAACCAAAGCCCATCACAAGCAGCTTTTAAATAATAACATATATAGAAGGTGCACAGTGTCATTCACACAAACGCTAAACACCAACAGGGTAACACACATGAAACTGAAGTAATGCAATAAACATTCATTTAACAACATTAGGTGTAACACACAACCCTAATATACAAAACTGATAAGAAAAAACTAAGAAGAAACATAGTTATTTCAACAAAAAAACATCAAATTTGAAATGTAACGCAGGGAATTCTGGGAATGTCAATTTACGGTTATTCACTGTAAATTATACGGTATTTTTCACTTCCAAAAGCGGTATACTACCGTAAAATTTATGTCCAATACATGTAATGTCCAATACAGTTTTTCACCGTATATAGTAGGGGAATTTACCGTTAACCATTTAACAGGTTTTTACTGTAGCATTTTTACAGTCTTTTACTGTTAAATTCACGGTCATTTTTTACAGTGTGTTTACGACTGGGTGCAGGTTTTCCTAAATTCTACTGGTAGAATTGGGAACTTTGATTAATGTTAGTGAATTGGTTTTCTCAGATGTTTACATAAGCTGGACCAAACTGAAGACTGCTTTTGTCAGTAGTGATGCAACCAAATGAATTTTTTGCCGAAACAGAAATATAGCTGAAAACCAAAACTGAAAAAAAAAATAATAATAATAACAAATTATTTATCACATTTATTTAATAATCAACACTCAAATATGAGTTGCATACTGTATAAACATTTAAATTGCACAAAGTAGTTTTTAGAGCAACTTTTTACTGTTATAAATATGTTTTGGTTTTTAAATTGTTACTGAAATATAAACATTTAAACACTTATAATATAATATGATTAAAATTAATATTATATTACAAATATTTAAACTGCACACAAGTCAACTTTTAGATCAAAACTTTTTACTGATATAAATATGTTTTAACTTCCAATTCTTTGCTGAAATATAAGCATTTAAACATTGGTTTTAATAAGAAGTTTTTAAATTATTTAAAATGAATAAATTATACCCAATTCTCACTATTAACTAACATGCATATTACTAGCGTACTGGCTGTTTATTAGTACGTATAACGTGCATATTAACGTCGTATTTTGAAAACAGGCGCAAAAGTCATTGGACCTTAAAATAAAGTGTGATCATAAAGGGTAATAATAATCAAGAATAAAAAATTATACTCAATATTATTTATATTTATAATATTATTTTAATTAATATTAATATTGCATAAGCATTTGAACTGCACGGAAGGCAGTTTTTAAGAGTAACTTTTTAATGAGACCATTTTGTTTAATTTGTTGTTGAAATATAAACATTTAAACACTGTCCGTGTTAAAAACGTAGTAAAAAATATAATGAACAGTGCAGTTTAGGAAAATGTTCCTCTCTGCTCATTTTTGACACCATCAAAAGGGAGAAGCGCTAAATAAAAATCCCCATTTGGTAAATGATTTCGGCCCTCCAAACTATTTTGGGTAAACATTTTCATTTTGCACTAATTTTGGCGCATAACTTGTTATACATAGCTTAATCATTTGAGCTAAAATCTTTAAATACATTCTCTCATCTTTGTTCCACACTCAGCAGGCACATCAACCAAATGGGAGCACAATGATTTGATGAAAACAAAATGATGGCCTATATGTGATTGCAGTAATGACAGAACAGTAATTATAACAGGATTACTAAAAAATAAAGAGTAGCCCCGTTCATTAGCTCATTACAGATACAGTAATGTGATTAGTGTAATGCATCACATCCAACAGCACGGCTCTTAACCAACACACTGTTACACATAAAAATTACTAAATACACAATAAAAAATACAGTGTAATCTAAAACAATAATATAAAAATATACAATAAAATGTAATAATGTCATTAATATAATTAAAAACAATTAATGCTCCCTAAATAAGTTATCATTGCATCCCTATTGAAAATGATACTTCACATGTGCTTCTATGACAAATGGAATAAACAATGACAAACGCATAAACGATGAGAACCGGAGCCAAACGCATTACAGATGATTCATTTTATCTAACGATTTCTTAACTCTGAAAACAAAGCATGACAATCCCGTCAATGTGATCTAGGAGAAGAGTTCAAAATCTGAAGGGCAAGTAGAATAATGCATTTCACTGAACTGATGAATATTTGTCTCATGCATTAGCGTAAAATCTCTTCAGTCAGGGACACAATTCGACTTTCCATCTGAGAATCTAAATAGACACATAAACCAAGGACTGCGCAAGAGATTAACAATGAAGGATGAGCTCTTAAGGCTGGAGAAGAGGGCATGCTTTTCTATGGATGCTCATGGAGAGGGTAACGTAAGTTCAGACTTAATAAGATTATTAGCTCAGCTCTGCGGTGCTTACAGTTATTGGGGCTGAACGACTATTTCATTGTGCTTTAA
The DNA here is from genome assembly GCF_001515645.1 of Sinocyclocheilus grahami. Lineage (NCBI taxonomy): Eukaryota > Metazoa > Chordata > Actinopteri > Cypriniformes > Cyprinidae > Sinocyclocheilus > Sinocyclocheilus grahami. The sequence goes on along the minus strand of NW_015505344.1, from coordinate 161,642 downwards.
ATCATTTGCTGTTAGTTGGTCAGATAATGTTTACTGCAATACTGGTGATTACATACCAGAACTCAGTCACTATATCAGAAACCTGAAGTGTAAGAACAGCAGATTTATTGATGATTAAAAACAGTATGAAAAACCATTAAAAACTAAAAAAGTTAATGACAAATATAAATATCCACAATGAAGAAAGGGAAATGGCTAGTTTAAAACACTGTATACATGTTGGTTTCACATCATTTTAGGGGGGGACGGGATGTTTATACAATTTTTGATAAATAATAACAACATAATTACATAACATCAACAATAATAGTAATAATAATAATAATAATAATAACCAACAATACAAATAAAACCATTATTAATAATATTAATAATATAAGAATATTAAAATTCATATTAATATTATAATTGATGTTATTAATTATAAGGACATATAGGAAAACACATCACTTTCAAATTAAATAAAAATTATTATTATCATTATTAATATTATTGTTAGTAGTAATAATAATATCCAACAAAACAAATAATAATCAATATGATTAATAATATTTAAAATATATTATTATTATTATAAATATTAATATTATAATTGATATGATCAATTATGAGGGCATATGGGAAAAACCAAAGTCACTTTTAAATTAATTTATAATAACAACAACAACAACAATACAAGTTTTCTTTTTCCCTTGTTTTTTTTTTTTTTTTTACAAAAAATCATAAATTAGTCATTCATAAATAACATTCAGTTTCTGGGGAGTCACATTACATGACATTTTACAAACTGAACTAATCTTGACATTATCTGATATTTATCTTACTTACCTTGACACACAGTCATAAAGGTCTCCTATATTATTATTTTCTTTTTCTCTCTAATTTTTTATAGCCCATCATAAACCATTAGGACAGTGAGTTCTTTTGATCCTCATTTAATGAAGTACCACTGTCATGATCAGTAGATCAGACATCCCTTTCAAATAACTGTTCAGCAACTGCTTTCTGCAGGCAGTAATAGGCAAATATTAATTGCAGGACGCAAAAATACAGATTGGATTCATCTGGCCTGAGCTGCCTGTGCTACAGAACACCACCAGAACAACTTTTATCTGAAATACAGAAATATAATGAAATACATGTAGGGAAATTTTGTCTAATCTGCAATGCATTTGCCTGAATGATATTGTTAGGCATGGACTGAACAAGCCCCTGCGGTCTCTCCCACCTGATGGAAAGGTGCGTTGGACTTTGTTCGAGGTCATTAACTATGTCTTGAGTTTTGATCCTCCTACTTCCACATCACATGCAGAATCCTAAATTTACGGTCCCCATGTTCAGTCTGCTCTGTCATCTAGGACAGAGGTGTATAATCAGAGTTTAACTCCAACCAGCTTCAACACACTTGCCTGCAAGTTTCTCCAGAGTCTGAAGAGCTTGATTAGCTGATTCAGGTGTGTTTCATTAGACTGGAACCTAGTGCTGGGCGGTTTGGCCAAAAATCGGCATCATGTTTTTTTATGATTCTGGCAGTTTCACGGTTTGTCCCTGACTGTGCCTTCATATGAATCAGAATGCATGAAACCGTTGCAGAACCACTGCATTTTAATCACAATCCCAACAAATGTAGCATGAGCAGTTTTTGATGTATTAGACCGTAGCCTATAATTTCAAAACTTAAGGCAAAAACTGAATAATGTCAGATAAGGTCTGACCTTATCTTTGTGAAATTAAAATACATAAAACATAACTGCACGAATCAAAAACAGCAGACGGGCTAAATGAGAATGCAAATTCACTCTCTGACAGCAGGTGGCGCTTATTTAACAGCAGAAATACAGTGTTTCCTTTGTTACCGCTGTAAACAAAGCAGAGCTGCGCTTTTAAACACTGCATTAATATGCATTATACGAAGGTAAGATCAAAAGAAAATACCATCAGTCAGTTCCCCTCAGACATACATTCATATAAACTCCACCCCAAATCAGTATTTAGGATTTTCTTCCGATATTTCATGCATTGAGCAATGATCTTGCTCTGTCTGCTACAGTATTTTCTCCTCTTTGCGTTCGTCTTCAGCATCTCCAGGTTTGCTAACAGCTATTTACAGTTGGTTTATTTGCCCAGTTAAAGAATTAGTTGTGTTATCAATAGTTCAAAAAGTTCTCCAACCATTAGTCAGAAGTGAATGTAGTTAACAGCGATCCCCCCATACATACTCTTTTATATATATAATTTATTCCCAGTTTCAATAACCATTTTGTTTGTCATAATACTGAAATAACCAATATGAATTCTTGATTTTCTAACCAGTAATAAACAAATTGATAAACTGATCCCCCCAAAAAACTTGTTAATATTATTCAACATTAATAAACATTATTACAATATCAAGAGCAAAGTTTTTGCCATGATACTGCTTCATCCTCTAATTAGTTCCTGTTATTAATTAACATTTTAATTCTATTTACACTATGCAATTTTTGTGTAAATACATGTACAAGAGCAGCAGAATAAAGTATGTGTATCAGTTTCACCTTTGCAGTGTAAAGAGGACTTTTGTTGATGATAAAAATGATTGAAGTAACTGCATTTAAATATTTGACGTACAAAAGTTGCCCTTACAAAGGTAAAAAAGGTTCATTTCTGAACGCTGCTGTCTATCATTTGTTGCGTGATTTCTTTGAAAAGTAACAAGCAAACATATAGCTAAATTATTTCTATTGTGTTATATTCTGCTTGTTGGGATTTTAAATCTAATTTATGTAGATATTTATGTGACCAATACACAGGGCCTTCTTGACTGAGATTACTTGAAGTTAAAAGAGAATGTAAATGAAAATAGAAACAGAGGACAGAACATATTGTGCAGTGCATTATGTTGTGCATCACAGTTACCAGTCGCTCAGGGAAAATGAAATGCATTCCATAGTGTGTTGCTGACTAGGATTTGAGAGGAACCTAAATCCCAGAGGATGTGGATTACTGGCACCGACAATTCAAATCACAGTCAGGAAACACATATAGAAAGACACTGAGCACAAGAAGCGAGACTGAGAGACCTGCAGAGACAGAGACGAAGGCGTAGAGAGAAAAAACAGTTGAGAAATCTGTTGCATACTGGTGAGGGTTTGCAGGTTGTTCTCTGTATTCAGCCTGTCAGATTTCACCCTCTGAGACTCACTGTAGCATATGCAACACCTATTTTTCACAAAAATATGGGCTTAAAAACAGCAGCGTACACTGTGAAATATACCACAGCAAGGAATGCCAACACACTGCCTAACCACCCCATTGCACTTTATACACACACATATAATTATAATTGTCATTATGATTATTATTTTCAATTCTTAGCATATATGAACCCACTGGTTTTCTGCAATAAGTGGTCATAAAATGTCATCTCATCTTCAACAGAGTCACAAATAATGAGCCCCCAGCTCTGAATGCATTGTGTTTTTCTTCTCGAGCATCAGTAAATGTTTTCAGCTTTTGTAATAGTAATAGTCCATCAGTTGTCATCAGTGTGAAAGTCAATGTTGTAAATGGATCAAATATGCAGAATATGTTGGAAAACCACAGAATATGCAGGGCCGGAAGGATTTGCTGAAGAACAGTGATCAGGGACAAGGGACTCACCACAAAAAAAAAAAAAACCCGCTTTGGGTCATCCAGGTAACAACAACAAATTTCACTTCATTTCTTTTTTCACTGCACTGTGAATGTTTCATGGGATGTGTTAATAAAGATATGAAAGATTCTAATTGTTTGTGTTGTTAGCTTAAGCAAAATTGCGTTTGTCTATATTTGTGACTTTGATTAAAATCAGATGTCATTTAATGATTAATTCATACAGAAAACAAACCAATTCCAATGGGTTCACATACTTTTTCTTGCCACAAATATATTGCCCAAAAATATAATCACAATTATTGTTATTTTAATTTTTTTTCTTACATTTCATCAGAATTACTGCATTAACACGTAGTTCATCAACTTGCTCGCCGAAAGAAAACAGACTGGCTGTATTACACTTTTATTTAAGTAGAGATCGCTTAACTCTAAATAACATTTTTGCCGGGGTTTTCAGTTCAACAGTGCTTTTTCTTTAATGTAGAGAACATTCATGGTTGCCAGGCTGGGGAAGATTAAGTCAACTGAGCAGAAAATATATTGATTTATGAAGAAAGCTCTGATTGAGAGATTTAAACTCTTTAAATCTGGCAACAGCAACCATGAAAGCTTTAGGAGGCTTGTTGTTACCAATGCAAAAAACACAAATTAACAGCAAAACTAGCAGGCATATATTACAGATAATTATGCTTAACAAATCGAGAGAAGCAGAAAATGTAATCACGATTCACCTATGATTTACCCACAACCCTGAAATGTACTTTTTGTACATAAAAACAATTGTGGAATGTTGTTGGGTCATCACTTGATGTAAAATCCGGGTTCTGAAGCTAAACTATATGAGAAGTACTGCTATAACTGTCCAAAGCTCAAACCTAAACCTGTGGGTGCAGTCTGCCATTTCCAGACCCTGTTCGAACAAACAAAGGCAAGTTCATTAGCGGCTGCCTTTCCAGTTTGCTAAAGCGGATCAGTGGTGAATGCTATCTGCCCTCTGACTGCTGCAGCTGCAGAATCAAAACACGCTGAGATTAGTGTGTCTGTTCCACGGCTCTGAGAGACCATCATTCAGAGAACATTCGTCACAGGCCCACAGAGCCACCATAATGATAATGAAAATGAAAATGACACCTTTTTATGGATTAAACAATCCATGCCAGACTCCACCAGTGGGGCATAATGAATAACTATTCATAATTATAAAAAGCTACCGAAAGCCAATGTATCAACACGACTCATCAAAATCCGTGAGGCTCAGGTGATATTACGGTCATGAATAGAGCAAAGTTTTAACTAGATTTTCATGTCTCACAGGGAACCTCAAACTTCAGATGTAAACTGAGGTCAGAATCAAGAGCGTATTAACATTTTCATATAAACACTGTTTATTACACAGTTGCATAATACTTCAATATTCCTGCATGTTGAAGATAGCCACTCAAAACAGAGATTATTTACATGTAACCATTCTAAAACTAGACTGTTTAAAGGGGAATCACGAAACATGGCATAAAAGAACAGTGAGAAATATTGTTTTTGCTCATACACCAGTAAAGATATTTGATTGATATGATTTTAATTAAAAAAGTGCATGCACCTGACAAAGTCTATTTTCTGGAAAATGGAATGAAGGAGCAATGCTCTATATACATGAACCGAGACTTAAAAATGTCATTACATAAGGCCGGCAATTTGTCAAAGAATTTGCTGTCATGCTGTGAAAATGGCCAATTAATAATTTATGAGATTAAATGACATCCAAAAAAATAACCTGTGGTGATGTACAGTAGCAATCGAGGGAAAACGTAAATGACAAATAGGACAGACGATACCTGCTCTATAGAGTTCAAGCTAAACTAGAAGAGTAAAGTTTGTAGACAAACTTTAAGTTGGCTCGAAAAAGCCTAGCCAGAAAGTTTGAAGTAGTTTTAAAAGCTTGCAGTCTGAAAGTTTTCAGTTTGAAGTAGTTTGAAAGTTAAAATAGTTTTAAATATTAAAGTTTGAATGTTTTCAAGGCAATACAGTCTATCAGAAAAATAGATATAAAACATATTGCTAGGGTACCTGGGGTGGTTGCTAGGCTGTTTCTAGCATAACTAGCATGTTGATAACATGTTTTTAGCATGATTAGCATATCACTAGCATGTTGCTAGCATGATTAGCATTTTGCTAGCACAATTAACATGTTACTAGCATGATTAACATATTACTAGCATCTTTCTAAGAAATGTTAACCTGTTGTTAGCATGATTAGCAAGTTACTAGCATGTTTCTAGCATGATTAGCATGTTACTAGCATGTTGTTAGCTTTATTAGCAAGTTTACTAACATTTTGCTAGCATGATTCTAGCATGTTTAGCATGTTACTAGCATGGTGTTAACATTTTGTTAGCATGATTAACAAATTACTAGCATGTTTCTAATCTTTCAAGATATCATCTGCTGTATTATAGGACATCAAGAGAAGATCTCTTGTAATTTTGTCATCCAGGCTGTCAAGCAGCTGGAACTTTTTGACTTCTTTTGACCCAGTTGGCTCCCCTTGTCTCTGAAGGGCTTCCCAATCTCTTCTCCATCGGTGAAAGTCACGCCTGATGCCAGTAAACTTAGGAAGGGAGATTGGCTTTAGTTTAATGGCTGGTGTGGAGTAGCTTATGGAAGCGGAAGCTTCAGTCACCACTCTTTCGGCATCTTCTATGGCTTTTGCTTGAATAAAATCTACCTTTCTCAAAGTTACCATGAGAAAGACCTGCTCAAGTCCTCGTATGCGACACTGGAAGTCTTTCTGCTCAGTGGCAGGGGCCCAGCATTTCCACTGTGTATGCAGCTTCTTCGCCATTTTAACAAGCCTTTCTAGATGGTCGAGCATGAAGTCAAAGGCCTCTTTCTCCCCACTGGGTTTGATGGATGACACACGCTCTGCTTCATCCTCTGCAGCCTTTTACCGCCATAATTAGCTCCTCTTCTCCAAAGCTGGTCCAAAGTGTCCCCTGGATGAGGTCTCTCAGCTCCTTTAGTTTCATCTCACATTCACTTGCCGTTTTTTGTATATCAGCCTTCTGCTGCTCATTCAACACAGGAACGTCTGCATCCAACTCCACTTCTGCAAGATACTGGGCCTCCACATCATCATTTGCCTCTATGACTTTGTTGGCCTCAATTGTGAGTTTTTTTAAACTGTCTCTGAATTCCTCTTCAGACAGTACTTTGCACATCCTAACAACATTATTGGCCAGCCGGGAAAATTGGCGTTTTGCTGTTGTTCTATTGGCTTTAAGCTGCTCCAGTGACTTTGAGTCAGCCATCCTCTATTCCAGCAGGATGCAGGTCAAGGGATGGTTTACACTTCTTTATTTCAGTGTCTTACCAGGTTTCTGGCTTTCCAGGCTTAGCCGGTTGCTGTTCTGGTCTCTTTTCCAGTCTCCACACCGGTTTTTCACTGTCAAGTGGCTTCACCATTTACAAAGTTTCAATGTGCAGAACTCTCCCACTTGATAAGACAGCCCACTACAAGAATTCCACCGGACTCCACTCATTGACCATACTTGCTTTCTTTTATTTTTCAGATATTTTTTTGATGCAGTGATCAATTAGCCAGTCATTAGTCAAGCAGTCATTAGCCAAGCAGGTGAAAAACCTTTAGACAAATACAAACACCACTGTAAGAGCACTAATAAATATAATCAAAAATACCAAGCAAAACTTGCATACGAAATGTTCTTTTTTAAATTAACAAAGAACATCGTACAAGTAGACAACAGATATTTAACCGTTTATATACTTTTACATACCAAACACACTACTTTTTAAATAAATAATTTTAAACATCCTTTTTACAACTTTTAATTTAAATATACTCTCTATATAGAAAACCAGACCTAATTCACAAACCAAACTAATACAAAACTAATGATATTCAAATACAACATGATTGAACAAAACAACCCAAGTACAAAATATTAAAGCTCACCAGCTGCTTCTTCAGTCTGTTGAAGTAGCTTAACTCTGCACAAAAAGGAATCTTTTTCCTTGTTCAAACCACTGCTACTCTACATAAAGTCTGTTCTGCCCTGCTAATTAATAGATTAACTTAACTACCTTCACCTGGTGTTCTCTCACTAGTGAATTCTAGTGCACTCTGGCTAGTGCACTCTAGTTAGGAAGGGCGGAGCAAGAGCAACCAACAGTTTGCCACAACAATTAGCATGTTACTAGCATGTTGTTAACATGATTAGCATGTTCCTAGCATGTTGTTAACATGATTAGCATGTTCCTAGCATGTTGTTAACATGATTAGCATGTTACTAGCATTGGTGTTACCATTTTGTTAGCATGAGTAGTAAGTTACTAGCATGTTTCTAGCATGTTACTAGCATGTTGTTAACATGATTAGCATGTTACTAGCATGTTGTTAACATGATTAGCATGTTACTAGCATGTTGTTAACATGATTAGCATGTTACTAGCATTGGTGTTACCATTTTGTTAGCATGAGTAGTAAGTTACTAGCATGTTTCTAGCATGTTACTAGCATGTTGTTAACATGATTAGCAAGTTTACTAGCATGCTGCTAGCATGTTTCTAGCATGATTAACAAGTTACTAGCATGTTTGCTAGCTTGTTTCTAGCATAATTAGCATGTTACTAGCATGTTGTTAGCATTATGATTAGCACTAGCATGTAAAATGTTTGCATGTTTCTATGCTAATACAGTTAAAACAACTAAAACCAGTTGATTCAGTAAAAAAAACCCAGCTAAAATCCAGCTTAAAAACAGCTAAACCCAGTTGATTCAGTAAATACCTAGCTAAAAACCAGCTAAAACCAGTTTAGGCTGGTTGCCTAGTGTTAGCTGGTTTAAGTTGAAAATATCTGGGTTAAGCTTGGTTGGTCTTTTAGCAGGTCTCACAGCTTGACCAGCTAAAAAGTTGCTAAAACCAACCAAAGCAGCCAATCAGCTTAGGCTGATTTTAGCTGTTTTTTTTATCAGTAGGGAGTTTTTAAGCTTTGCTATGGCAGTAGACAGCTTAAAAACATAATTTTAGGTGGTTTTGATAGTCTGGTTTACGAAAACCATAAGTCGGATCAGTTAGAAAAGATATAGCACACCAAGTCAGACCAGTCTGAAGGTCTGACCCGAGTTTGGTGGTTGTAGCTTGAAAGCTCTAGGAGGAGAAAAGTGTTTAAATTTTGGCTCAGAAGAATAATAATAAGTTTAAATAGTAGATCAGTAAGTTGGCTTTCTCTTTCTCTGGAGCCGTGTGAGGGACGTTTTATTATGGATGCGCGCACTTTATTTCACGTCTTCTGAACTGTTGACAACCAACACCCACTTACCCCCATTGAAAGGCTTGGAGGGGCCAGGACAATTTTTTATATAACTCCGATTGGATTCGTCTGAAAGAAGAAAGTCACATTCACCTAGGATGCTTTGAGGGTGAGTAAAACACAGGCTAATTTTCATTTTGGGTGAACTAACCCTTTAAGTGCAGATTGCTTTGTAAAGGAGGTGAAGGGGGCATTTCTTAAAGGCCCATCAGCAAATAAATGGGCAGTGTTATTGTAAAGGTCAGTGAGAAGAAGGGTGGGGGGGGTACTACTGTTTTTTTAGCACAAAAATAAATTCAGCTGAAAATGTATTCACCCTCAGGCCATCCAAGATGTAGATGAGTTTGTTTCTTCATTGAAACAACTTTTGGAGAAATGTAGCATTACATCACTTGCTCACCAATGGATCCTCTGCAGTGAATGGGTGCCGTCAGAATGAGAGTCCAAACAGCTTATCAAAACATCACAATAATCCACAAGTAACCCACATGACTCCAGTCCATCAATTAACATCTTGTGAAGTGAAAAGCTGCATGTTTATTTAAAAAAAATATATATAAAAATTATATAAATTATTAAGGTGTTTTAACAACACGTTCACCAGCCCATAATAATGCTTCCTCCAGTGAAAAAGTCCATATCCTGTTGTCCTCTCACATCAAAACCCACTGTCACATTTGTTTTGAACTGTTCTGGACTGTTTTCACTTAGAAACAGTGCTTGATCTGTGTATATTTTTCTCTTGATTCAGACAAGTCAACATTTTTACTGGAGAAAGCATATTAGAGGTGTCTCATATTTTAGCAGAACGCAACAGTTTAAAGTTAAAATGGTCTTGATGTACAGTATTTGTTTATCACAAACACGCAGTTTTTTTATTCACAAACATGGACTGGGGTTGTGCTGTTTTTATGTTCTGACGGCACCCATTCACTGCAGAGGATCCATTAGTGAGCAAGTGATGCAATGCTAAATTTCTCCAAATGTGTTCTGATGAAGAAACAAACTCATCCACATCTTTGCCTGAAGGTAATTACATTTTCAACAAATTGCAATTTTTGGGGGTAAACTATTCCTATAAAAAACATTATAAGTCAACTTCAGGGGAAAATAAATAATAAGAAAAAATTTCATGTGCCCCGTTAACCTTCTACATTAAGTTTTCGCTCTCAGCAGACATTTTCTTACCACTGTGAATTAGCATACAGTTCGTAATTAAGTCAATAATTGCTGGGGCATATTTGAAAAGCACTATTAAAATGACAGTATTTAATTTGCTGCGGCTCTCTATACTGTACATAGTCTAAGCTATGTGGCTGTGACCTAAGATAAATTAAAGCACTTGAGACCAAACACAACTATTTAGAATCTCATTGAGATCTGTTCCCATTCCAACAATCAAAGGCTACACAAAGTAAGAGGAGTCATTTGGTGCTCTCCCTTCCTTTCTTAAGAACTCATCAGCTGAGACTGGTTTTAAAAAACCTTCCCATCGTGCGAAATGCAGGACACATGGACAGATTGAGACCATGACTTTTTTTCTTTCTCTCTTTTCTTAAAATTATCTTTCTCGGATTGAGTGTGCTCATCCCTCAATGCCAGCACTGACATTCTGGCAGATAAAAGAGATTTAATGGAAAATTCCACACCTTTTTCTCCCTCTCCTTTTTTTTTTTTTTTATCGGAATGACTATGCTGAAGTGTAAATCCTTTGATATTCCCACAGACGCTGAACACAGGGGGTTCAAGGACAGAAGGGCGAGAAAAAGAAATAGAGACTTAAAGCCCTGAACGCAAATACTGGATACACAGCAAGCCGCAAACACAGCAGAGAAGAATAAAGAGTTTTGCTGGATTATAGATGAGGTGTGTGTGTGTCTGTGTGTGTGTGTGTGTGTGTGTGTGTGCATGTTTATGTGGTTTATGAGGACACACATTTGTATAATAACATGGGTATGACATAGGTATTACAACGAGAAGGTGATTTATGAGGACATTTTCAGTGTCCCCGTAATTCAAAAGGCTTATAAATAATTCAGAATGAGTTTTTTTGAAAATCTAAAAATGCAGAAAGTCTCCTGTAAGGGGTAGGTTTAGGTGTAGGGTTGGTGTAGGGCAATAGAAAATACGGTTTGTACAGTATAAAAACCATTACGCCTATGGAGAGTCCCCATAAACCATAAAAACAAACCTGAGTGTGTGTGTGCGCGCGTGTGTGTGTGTGAGTGTGAGTGCGTGTGCGTGTGCTTATGATAAGTGTTTTGGAAATCTCAGTCAGGACGACATGAAGTGAAGAGAAAATATTTTTAAAGAATTTTTAGTCGTTACACCAAAAAAAAAAAGCATCAAGACAAAATAAGCACAACTCAAAGCATACCTAAAATCATTCATAACATTCAGACAATAGCCTTTTTTAAAGACATGATAGGCAAGATTATATGACCTTCTGAGATGTCAAGTTCGGGCTTAAATCTAAGACAGCACTACATGTATGGATAAAACATGGATGGATAAAACAATGCAACAAAACAAAATTTATTGAAGAGATGAATTCAGTACTAATAAAACGATTGAAACTATATATAGTATACAGTATGTCTTCAATGCTTATTCAAATTTGTTGTTAACTTGTTTTCACACTGTCTCGGAAAAATAAAAACAAAAAATATAGCAAATATTAAATAATAAAACAATTTTGTTTTTATACATTTTATAAAATGTATTTCATTTAAATATATTCATATTCAACATAAATAAATAACATGAAAATAGTGTGTAATACTTCCAGTAAAAATAGTTCACACAAAAATTAAAATTCTGTCATCATTTACTTCGTGTTGTTCCAAATCTCTATGAATTTTTTTTTCTTCTGCTGAGCACAAAAGAAGATATTTTGAAGAATGTTGGTAACCAAAGAGTAGCCTTGATTTCCATAATATTTTTTTTCATACTATGGAAATCAATGACTACCATCAACTGTTTGGTTGGGGAACTAATCTTTTTCCCAAATACAAGGAATGAAAATACCATTCACCTCAACACTGCCCGATCAAATCTCTTCTTACTCATCTGAGGAAATGTTTCATCTTAATTAATCCACTTTCTAGACATTAATGATTAAACAGGTGAAAAGAGCAGCCATGGTTTACAGGCCAATCAGAGCCAATTAACAACAAACTAATATTTGACCCAAGGACCTGGAAAGATAAAGAGACTGCTAGAGCCAGCTTTCCAAAAAACAATCTTACGCTACAACGCTCTCCGTCAGTGATGCTGCTAATTCAAGGTGAAGGTTAATGACCCAAGTTTAGGGAAACATGTTGTCATTGAAGTGTGTTAATGTGCTCCAGTGGACGAGCAGTTTTATACGGCAGGAGACGGCACAGTTTGGACAGGAAAACATACAATTAGAATATCCCAGCATGCCAAAGTCACATCCTTTTCTCAATTACAAACATGTTTTTATAAAAAATGTAAACCTTAAATTTGATTTTCAGCTGTCAAAACTTTAAAAATGGGTCTATGAAAATAGGAGCGCCCACAAAAAAGAAAAGGAAAAAGTATTTTAAAACATTGCTACATTTTAAAACACATTTTTAAGTTCTCACGAATGTACTGAATCACAAATGATTCAGTTGAATGATTCTAAAAAAAAATTCAAATTCATCACACAGCAGAACTTTTAAAAATCTTTTTAAAAATCTTTTTAAACATACATTTTAAAAATATTTTCAAGTTCTCACAAATGTACTCTTTGTATTTCAAAAAAAAGATTCAGTTTAATGATTCTAAAAATGTCATGTAATGTAAAATATTTTCATCTATTTTCCATAATATCTTAATCATTATTTTCAGATACATTTAACATTAAAAGAACTGTTCACAAATATCATAAATTATTAATTCATAAATATCATTAAATCTTTGGAAAGTTGCACCACATGACATTCTACAACCTGAACTATCCTTGCCTTGTCATAAAATATCAAATTATTTGATATTTTAAGCAGGGCTGCATAATTTGTTGAAAACAAATCGAATTCATAAAAATTGAGACTGTCATTTATAATATTATTATTTTTTTTATTAATTAACATTAAAAGAACTGTTCACAAATATCATAAATTATTAATTCATAAATATCATTAAATCTTTGGAAAGTTGCACCACATGACATTCTACAACCTGAACTATCCTTGCCTTGTCATAAAATATCAAATTATTTGATATTTTAAGCAGGGCTGCATAATTTGTTGAAAACAAATCGAATTCATAAAAATTGAGACTGTCATTTATAATATTATTATTTTTCTTATTAAGAATTTTTAAAGGGGTCATATGATGCGATTTCAATTTTTCTTTTCTCTTTGGAGTGTTACAAGCTCTTGGTGCATAAAGAAGATCTGTAAAGTTGCAAAGACTAAAGTCTCAAATCCAAAGAGATATTCTTTATAAAAGTTAAGAGTCAGCCACACCTACCTAAAACGGCTCGTTCTAACACGCCCCCACATGTCTACGTCACGATGTGGGAAGATTTGCATAACGTCTCCCAAATGTTCACGCAAAGAAAGAAGGCGTAACTTTTATTCTCGCTGTAGTATTGTTGTTGCCGCCGCCATGTCGTGAAGATGCTCTGTGCTTCGTTGTGAAAGCAAAACTACTTTGGTTGGTCTTCCAAAAGAGGACGATATAAGCCCGGGGTCGTCACATGTGATTGCCGCAAGCCCGCCGGCCTTATTTCACTCTAGGCCGCCGGCCTGAACGCAAAACTACTTTGTTTGGTCTTCCAAAAGAGGACACAACTAGAAATCAGTGGTTAAGTTGTATTTACAACACTGTTCCAGAACACTTCAACCCAAATATTCAGATGTGTGCTGCGCATTTTATGGAGGACTGTTTCCTGATCCTGGTAGAGTAGACTACAATGCCGGCTGTTCTGACTCACAGACTGTAAGTACGTTTTTTATATTAAAGAATTTGCCACTGACGATTCAAACGCGAGTTTTGAGCAGTGTAGAGTAGCACTTGTTGTTTGTCATTTCTCCAATCACAAATGCAGACATGGTTCTATGTTTAGGTGGCGCGATGCAATGTGTAAAAATACAGTATATGTCATTATAATCCGTCCCCACTGGATGCAACAAATGCTTCGTTTAGAATGGGTTTTAATGTTTTTGTCTCGTCGCTCCGGCCGGACAGGGCATCACAATATGGTGAGGGGCGTAACATTTCCGTCACACACTTGAGTTATTCAGCCAATCACAATGCACTGGATAGCTGGCTGCCAATCACAACGCACTGGATTGCTGGCCAATCAGAGCACACCTCACTTTTCAGACCGATGAGCTTTGTAAAAATCGACGTGTTTCAGAAAGGCGGGGCATAGAGGAGAAACAATAATGTACAGTATGTGGAAAATAATGTGTTTTTGAACCTTAAACCACATAAGCATTTCATTACACCAAATACACAAAATAATGTTCTTTTTAGCAAAATCATATGACCCCTTTAATGAAATTTCTAGAAACAAAAATATAAAACGGCATAGGACAATACATAAATAAACAAACAAATAAATAAATAAATAATGCTGGACACAGCATTTCTCATCAATCTATAATTTAACTTCCATAGTAAATATTTATTTTTGACATCAATGTAAACCTTCATCTTTAGAAAATTCATATTCATAACACCGCATTAAATGAGAGTTCATAATTTAATTGTATAGGAGAAAGAGGTAATAATAAGGACTGTAATGTATAATAATAATAATTTTGGTAACACTTTAGTATAGGGACCAATTCTCACTATTAACAAGTTGCTTATTAGCATGCTGCCCAGGGATTGAAATTAACTTTTTCACTCACCAGCCAATTTGGCTACTAAATTTTTAAGTTGCTGGCCATTTATAACGTCTACTAGCCAAAAAAATAAAGACAGAAATACACCAACAGTTTGAGGCCATCTACACTGGGTGTGACAAAACAACTGTTGCAAATCCTTTTGTCAGTACTAGGGGTGTGCGATATTGACAAAAAATAATATCTCAATATTTTCTGTGATTTTATCAATAAAGATAATTAGACTATATTTTGCTGAGTGTGTTATTGTGCTGATATCTTAAGGACTACCATGGACAGCTGACTCCTAAAGTTTTTGATATTCTTCATATTCTGTGTGCAGGTCAGTTCACAGCAGTGATGGAAAGTAATCTTTTCCAATAAGTTTAAATAGATTTTTAACTTTTATGGGCATTCTTACCTTTATAAAGCCATTTTTTCTAAAAGTGTACATCATCTTTTGAGTCAAATTCTTACATTTAATCAGTCAATTATAATAATAATACATTTAGGCTGTTACTAAACAAATTAAATCAGTATCAATAAAATGTATCTTTGCCGAAGTTGCATATGAAGAGGCATGTTAATGCAGCTTAGAGGGACATGCTTTAACCTGCAGTTACAAATGCATAAATAATGTTTTGATATTTAAAATATGAAATGTTGAATACTGATATTTGAAATTATTTAAAAGATGAAAAGATACTTTAAATGTGAAATTAAAACCACCAGTAGGTGGCAGCAAGTCACTGTTAATAAGTGATTCATTGCGAATGAACCGAATCATTTAAATGGTTGATTCATTCAGAAACAAAACAACGTTGTGTTGCTCAGAGATGCAAAACAGTGCTGTGGCTGTGTTTGGAATGTTTTTTTGTTGGCGAAATAGCACAGAAATAGTGCAAAAACAGCCAATATGGTGTCTAAAACGTAAGTCTCTTGATATTAACTTATTGTTTATTAAACTGTTGTATAAAATAAATATCACATTTGTAACCATGATGATTTTTTAAGAAAAAACGGCACTCTTCGTGTGATATTGATTAACTATATGAATTGATATAAATATATAAATGTTCTGCCTCCTTATCTTGAATTATGTGATCATTCTTAATGCATATTAATAGAATGAATCATGCAGTGAAAGAACCACTTTAAATGCGCACGCGCACTAAAGCCTGTGTTGGTCTAACCAGACTTCATCACGTCGCGTGCCTCTGTAGGTGTGTTTTGTTTAGGTTTTGCAATATATTCGATAATGTCATGACATCTCACGAGTTCAGTATTTGCGCTAAACCTGCGTAGATTTGGCCTGCATGAACTTCCCCAAGAAATGAATGAGTGAACATAATTTACGAAAAGTAACCCGCCAAATTGGCTAGTGATTTGACAGCGTTACCCGCCACAGCTGATTTTTACCCGCATTTGGCGGGTTGGCGGGTGTTAATTTCAAACCATGATGCTGCCTATTATTAACATATTGGTTGTTTATTAGTACTTATAAAGCATATATTCTTCATAATTATATTCTACATCCCTAATCCTACCCAGTACCTAAACTTAACAACTACCTTACTAACTAATAATAATAACCAGCAAATTAGGAGTTTATTGAGGCAATGGTTTGTTAATGGCGAGAATTAGATCTTAAAATAAAGTGACCATAATTTTAACAATACTAATATTTATGGCTGTCTTCATTTCTACATTGATGAGTTCATGTGAAACACCATTTACTGCAAATCAAACCGCTCATGAGCTGCTCGCGTGTAAAAGAACACAGTGCCGCGCTTTACTCTGAAACACACAGCGCATATATTTATTTAATTAAATCTGAGTCTTTTTCAATAGATGATTTTGTTTTTTTTTGTTTCTTTTAACTAATGGGGATTTTTTCTTTGGCATGATATCAAGGCAGTTGTATCACCCTGACACATCTGACTTTACACCGCCGGTGTCATTTTTTGCAGTGTTTTCTAGCCTCCAAAATTAGTGTGCGCAACCAATGTCACTGTACTGACACTGTGATTGATGAGACCAAAGATCAACCCCTGCAGCCCAACTCTTCATTAGACAAAAGGGGAATCAATCACAAAAGACGCAACCCCTGTACCACAGTGGAATGAAAAAGAACAATGTCAAAATCTGATGTAAAGTTTGTCTTAATCAAAGTTCAATTGAAAGAGGTGAATGATGATTCTGACTTGTGGAGAATAAAAAATTCATTGATTAGTGAAGGAATCTGCCAGAATCCATGAGCTTTAGATATATTGCATTTGCTGTCATCACTGGTACGGCCTTGACTTGCGTCACAACGTAGAAAGAAAATAACAAGCGTTCGGTGGACAAGCTGCATTGCTTCAGTGTTGATAACAATAGCAGGATGTTCGGCTGTTATCAGGCATTTAGGGAGTAAAATTAATTATGTTGTTAGCTTTTGGCAACATCAAAATCAAGAAAACATGTCAAATGAATTTATTACGCATGTAAACTGACAACTGACGCTATAAGAGAACAGAGATTGAGACTGCTAAACTGGATTTCATGCCTGCTTCACGAACAGGGTACAAAATAGGGCCAGAAACGGCTCAAAAATCTAGAAAATGGATTACTTAACGCCGCCGCCGCAATGTTCATGCAAAGAAATAAGGCGTAACTTTATTGTTGCTGCCACCGGCGCCGCCATGTTGTGAAGACGCTGTGTGTTTCGTCGCGAAAGCGAAAATACTTTGTTTGGCCTTCCAAAAGAGGACACGGGAAAGAGGAAATCAGTGGTTAAGTTGTATTTACAACACTGTTCCAGAACAGTTCAACCCAAATATTCAGATGTGTGCAGTGCATTTTATGGAGGACTGTTTCCTGATCCTGGTAGAGTAGACTACAATGCCGGCAATCACAGTCTGCACTACAATCACAGTCTGTAAGTACGTTTTCATATTTAAAGAATTTGCCACTGACGATTCAAACGCGAGTTGAGTTTTGAGCAGTGTAGAGTAGCGCTTGTTGTTTGTCATTTCTCCAATCACAAATGCATAAATGTTTTTTTACGTGGCACGATGCAACGCAACGCGTAAAAAGACAGTATAAGTCATTATAATCAGTAATTATGTCCCCACTGGATGCAGCAAATGCTTCGTTTATAATGGGTTTTAATGTTTTTGTCTCGTTGCTCTGGCCGGACAGGGCATCACAATATGGTAAGGGGCGTAACATTTCCGTCACACGCTTGAGGTATTCGGCCAATCACAACGCACTGGATAGCTGGCCAATCACAGCACACCTCGCTTTTCAGAACGATGAGCTTTGTAAAAATTTACGCGTTTCAGAAAGGCGGGGCATAGAGGAGAAACATTAATGTACAGTATGTGGAAAATAATGTGTTTTTTGAACCTTAAACCGCATAAACACATTTCATTACACCAAATACACAACATAATGTTCTTTTTAGCAACATCATATGACCCCTTTAAAATGTTAATTTACTTGCAATTTTCGTTATACTGTAGAAATGCTCCAAACATTTATCATTTGCATGAAAAAAGTGACATTTATTTATAAAATATTACATTTTTGGTCATTTTTGATCATTAAAGTTTTGACCACAATGAATAGGATACCAACTCAGTGGATTATTTGCATCTATAAGCACACAGTATCCATATTATCTGCATGCAAATTTTACATTTATTTATAAATTATTACATATTTGGTCGTTTTTTGATCATTAAAATTTGTATCACAATGAATGGGATACCAACTCAGCGGATAATATGCATATTACAAAACACATAGCTCAATAAAACAAAATACTGTAAATCAGTTCAATAAAAAAAAAAATAAACAGAATAAAAAAGACCAACAAATACACTACTCAAAAGGAACATTATTTTTGTTACGCAATACTTTTGTTTATCAAGGATGCATTAAATTAATCAAAAGTGACATTAAACATTTAAAATGTTACAAAAGATTTCTATTTTAAATAAATGCTGATTTTTTTTTAACTTTCTTTACATTTATCAAAGTATCCCAAACAAAATGTATCACAGTTCCCCGCCCCCCCCAAAAAATCCATTATATTAATTAATGTTTTTAACATTGATAATAATCAGAAATGCTTCTTACAATAGAAAACATTTAATTTAAATTACACTAATATTTCATAATGTAACTGTTTTACTGTATTTTTGATCAAATTAATGCAGCCTTGATGAGAATAAGAGACTTCTTTCAAAAACATTAACATTTTACTTTAACATTAAAATATTAATTACTCAATAAAACAACAGAGAAAGGAATAAATGGTCCCCTTAAGAAGAAAAAAAATCATGCTACAGCCAGGTTAATTTATGTTAGATAATAGTTTATCTAGCATACTGTATCTAATAACTCTCACAAGACTGAGAGATCAATGTGCATCACAAACATATGCAGAAGATAAAAGCAAACCAGACCTAGAAAAGCCTCCTTTGTCAGATGATCCAGTCTGTCGACATGAAAAGAGCTTCTGCTTCAGAATAAATGAATTATTGAAGGAAGTTATGAATGAATTCCAGGTATAAAAAACAGTGAATGCTTAGTACATTCTTAATATAGCTCAAATGAGGATTTGACTTCATTTACATTTATTTATTCTTAGCTGAATGCTTTCTTCCCGCGGCAGAGCTAACAGTTTGAGAGGTCATTTTATCATCTGTGCTAAAGGTTTCAGCATCTAGATGGAGGATTCTATAATATCTGGAGGAAACTGTCCATTAGCTTTCACACTGATCTCGTGGCAGTTGATTCGCTGGCACAGACCCCATTTTATATGAATAGAAGAAAGTCTATAAGAGTGCATGACTGTATCAGAGGCAGTAGGCAGCAAGAGGGTCAGTGAAAATTCAGTTGCACTAGTCTAATAAAGAGAACTAAAGAGCAAGCTGGGAGCTATTTGTAGTAAGGACTGGATTTTCTTGGCTTTAGCTTCGTGTTAATAATAACCCCTGTTTAAATGAGATGTGTCTGTGTTCACCATCATTATGTGGACTCCTAAGGATATAGATGTGGTTTCCGGAGGACTGCTGGCTCTGATGTGCTTTCATTATCATTGCTGTTGGGCCCTTGTGTAATCCTGACTGCTCTGTAGCTGCTGCAACACGGCAGTATCTGCGTTTCCCTGGACCTCTCGCATTTGGCCAAGATACAGTGGTCTTTCCAAAGAGCTTAAAGAGGGCTTGTCAAATAAGGGTCCAAAGTCCCTGTTATTAGGCTCTTGAACAGAACTGGAGCTTGTAGTGGGTGACTTGTAAGGGTTTTTCAATGGTAAATAAGAGCAACTCTGTTTAGAGTGTACAGTTTTTATTTGTAAATGTTCTTTAATGTTGTTTAAATCACAACGGAGTTATTAAGAAAAATTACAAATGTAATTCCAGCTAAATTTTGCTTTCATTTGAAAAAAAAAAAAAGTAAACGCTTTAATGCAGAATTTCAAACATTCTATTAAAAATGTATGTTACTTTAAAATATCTAATAATATATATGGGCATAGCTGTATATCGGCACGGCTGTGATTCGGTTGTAGATAATCACAGCATGCCTATTTACAGCCATATCTCACAGCTATGAGTGTGATATTGTGTTTATACAACAGTTCACCATCTCTTGTCGCCATCTAAAGGCAGTACAATGTAACTGAAATCACCATCACGAACACACACACACACACTGTTTCCCAATACTAAATACTATTATTAAACACTACTATTATTTATATAAAATTTTACTTATTGAATAATAATATTCTGTAGGAAGAAACAATTGGTCACAAGACACACAAGAGCCAATGACATTTCACAACCAACGTAAGGCTTCTTCTGGCGGCATTTATTGAATTTGCGCACAGACTGCACACAGGATCTGAGCTTTACGGCGGACGGAGATGGCGATCGTGTCTTTTCCTCTCACAAATCAATCGTTTTGCCTCGGAAAACTTGGATTATTAATATTTTTTTGAATAAATTATGACTGTAGCTGTATCTGCCTGTAATATCTTGTGTTTTATTGACAAATGGTAGGTTTAGAGGCAAGGGGTTGGGTAACGTGCTCATAAATGTGTAAATAATGTAATGTAAATAAAACTGTTGTGACTGTTTACATTGAAAAATCACACCCCGACATATATGCAATAATGGCATTATTATAACCTAATATATAATTTAATCATGACGATAAAATTCCCAGTGCCTTTCGTGTCGGCATACTGATGCCAAGGGTTTCTTATTTAAAGCAATGGAGGACCCTGAACGTCGAAAAATGATGCTAAAGTGTCCTGATCAAGCGTCAATATGTGACGAGCTGGGAGTGGGAATGTGTCGATATAGTTCGGTTAGTTTCAATATTTCTGAAAATCCTGCCTCGAATTGTGCCTTGTTTGTAAATTAATCTGTGGTAAAATGAAGTGAACAAAGGACCAAGTTCCTACTGACGCAGTCTTGAAATAAATAAAGTTCATTCACTCTTTCCTAACGTTGGGATCAGAATTAAGGCAATGCAAAGAGCATTTTTTTCCACAGCTTGGCACTGCACAGCATCTTGTTTTCTTAAGGGTCATCTTTTGGTTTCTACGTTTGGCTTCTGCGTTTACTGCGTTTGCCTATCTCGTTGTTTACACTACATGCGCGAATCGGTGGGCGGGGCTAAACAGGCAGTGATGTAGAAGCAGGTGTTGATCTTCTTCTGCGGGGGTGGTGTTTAGCCACACTATTACGTCATAGAGTGGCACATTCCACAAGCTGTCGTTTTGGCAGATTGGCTTCAATATAAGCTATTTTTAGAATAACGAGTAAGTTTTGAGTTCTGAAACTCACAGGATGTTTTTATATATGTCAATAGATCAAGCGATCAATGGATTTTTGATTTCTCAGTTCATGACCCCCTTTAAATCACTGGCAGGGAAAGAGTTAAAGTCAATAGGATCCAATGTTGCTTTGACTTGTAAGGACTTCAAAATATCTTCTTTTGGGTGAAAGAAAGTCCCATTTTGGAACAACATGTGGGTGAGTAAATGACGACAGAATGGTCCTTTCTGGGTGAATTAATTTAGAAAAAGCAAGCATTTATTTAAAGTTTATATTATGTATTCACTTAGTGAGTTACTTGCTTTTATTCTAATTGTTACTCAGTTACCAGAATTCAAGTGACTAGCCCTTCCAAGTATTGTAAATCATTGCTTCAATTAAAGGCTAAATAGCTATCACTGATAAACATTTACTCTGTCATGGCCAGACACTTAAAATTGATTCAGAGCATTGTGGTGGATAAATGTTTCTCTTGCTCTTGGGTCTTTTAAGGATATTATCAAGAATAAGTATTAAGCTTGTAGATAGCAGTGGGCAAACAGCCAAATTAAGGATTTTTTTCTCTCATTTAGCACATAGGTAGTATATCATGGTCATTACAAACCACTTTAATGGCTGAAGTGAAGCCAATTTAAACCCCAAGAAATGTCAAGTCAGTCGTGAGCAGGTAAGAAAGCAACATATTTCTGAAAAAACACAAATGAAAGAAGCTCTTAAAGAATAGTCCTTGTTCAGTACAAGTTAAGCTCAATAGCATTTGTTGCATGTTGATTAGCACAAAAAAAGTTCATTTGTATTTTTTTGTGTGAAAAAAAGGCATTGTGAGGTCATCAAAATGGGTCAAATCATAAATGTTTGTGTGAAAAATAACCACTTACTGTACTAAACATTTCTCCACTGCATGACAATGAAATGTCATAAACTCTAAATCAACTATAAAAATCACAAGAACTTCACAATTTGGAAGTTTTAACAGATTACTTCATGTTAAAGAATTTAATTTAATAAAAAATTATAAGCTTCCCATTAATGCTTTCAATCCTACAAAAATTCATTCATTTTTGTCTGAATGATTTTGATTGAGTGAGACTAAAACCCTCTTTTGTGCATCAAGCTGTCCTAGAATTAAATAAGACATCAAAATTCCACTAACAGAATTAATGTTTTTTTTTCTGTAGTGTCTATTGTGAAATTTTGTATTTTGTTATACGAGATTGTAAAATCTGGTGATCTATGTGGTAATAATTGAAGTTTTTATATTTATACATTACAAAATTACAGATTTACTTCCATTTTAAGTGACTCACCTTGATTTTTGCACCTTTACAATAAAACAAAGACAAGGTTTTTGTGGAAATCAACAATAGTGACAGCATTGCTGTCAGTAGGGGTTAAAGTTGCGATAAAACTGAAGTTTACTTCCATACTGTGATGTACATCCAATTAACAAACAAAAATATATGGGGCTTCTATCCATCGATTGTTGATTGTATTTTGAGATGTGGCCAATGCAATCAAAAATAAATGCAAGCTTGCAGTCAACTGTAGAAGAGGAACAGCTTTAAGGCTTGAGCTGAGAAGATGGCATACATCACCAGAGAGAAGTCTGTCATTTCAGAGTACATTTATACAACAGCAACATACTAAATACAGAAACCTTTTTTCCCTACAGATGAAGAATTATCCCTATTCCCACGGATCCAAAGTTAAGCCAAACATTTAACAAGCATATGCTCTAACAAAGATTCATGCTAATTCGCACACGTGTTAAGGGAGTTAAAGGAAATCGCTGTTTAACTGGCCCTTTGGGTTCCCTCATAGAGCCAGTATTTGGTTAGTACAGGCCAGAACATTCCCACAGAGGCCACACTGTCACTTCCAAACGTCAGGGGTGAAAATCTCCCGGAGAAGTCTTGTACCCAGGAGGCAATGCTGCCTATCACCGTCTCACACCTGTGCACTGTTATAACTTATCTCTCTACGCCTCTACAGCCTTCTTTTCTGGGACTCCTTCAATTTTTTTACTTATCAAGTCACTGCTCATCAAGTCTGCCTCGCTCTGACACACAGATCCAGACAGTAGACAGAGCATCAGGTAGAGGGGAATTACACAGCCGCTATGGTGTGAGGATGTCAAGGGCACGGGCTATAATTCGAAGGCCGGTCTGGGACCGTTACAGCAGCACGTCTCAGGTTCTGATGTTAAATGTGTTTCTATTTAATGTTGAGTAGGGTGTTAATGGAAGTCTAATGTCATTTACTCACATTCCAAACAATGCTTTTCTTTTTTATGTGGAACACATTTAGTAGAACATCTATGTTACAACGAAATAAACACTTGCAGTCAAGCTCCAATGACAAAGCACCGTCTAATTGAGTCAATCCGGACATTTTCAAACTAGGGTCTGACTAGTTCACATGTTATAAAATTACATATCTTTCAATATCTTGCCAAAATTACAAATTGGGCATTAATACTGTTTAAAATATCATTCAGAGGACTGGTTGGAAATCATGAGATTCACTGTGATTATTCTATTGTATATATTCTATCTGGCCCTAGTTTTAACAGTACGAAATCATTGTTTGTGGAAAGAAAAAGAAAAATGTTTATACTGTATCTTCCTAAACAATTTCTCCTCCTCTGTAATAATACCTGACATTATTTGACACATAATATTAAAATACATTTTAACTAGACCAAAAATCTCTAAAATGAATAGTGTGTGAATACACAAAGTAAATATGCTTCGGATAATATTATTAAAATTTGTGTTGGTCTAGTACACTGACAAAATAAAAGCAATTATTTAATTTTGTAAACAGCATGTTGTCTTAATATGAGGTTTAATATTTTCCCAGATATTTTAAATGGGTTTAAACACAAAAATATATAGAGTGCTGCCTGCAGGGATGACATTTGTGTGGGCCAAAACCCAGAAAGGAGTTAGTTCCATCGTGTTGAAGTCAATGGTTTTTTTCAAAGGGTTTTGTATAAATGCCTGAAATAAGGTCTCTATAGGGTTAACAAAAGCTCAAGATATTTTTACATGTTATACTACAAAATAAAATACATCAATAACTGTCTTGAAAAGGGTGGTTGCTAACAAGTGGCTAAATGGGACTACAGAGGTTGTCAAGGGCATTAAAAACCATCACATTAAACAGGTAAACTCATCTACTCACTAGTCTGCTTTTACAGTCTCGTTTTCTTTATAATCACAATCTTGCAACTTTCAGGGAAAATATTTTTAAATAAAAGCTGAATGGACACTTCATTAAGCATCTAGTTCATTTATATAGCATACATTGTATTTAGGCTTCAAAATCATCGAAAGTTGTGTTGATTATAATGAAGAACAAAACGTGTAAGAATCATAAACTTCAAAACGTCAGCCAGTCTGCTGAAGAACACACATTTCTCCTCAAAGAGCAAGATTAGCAGATCAAGTGAAGCAGGATCCAAGCGGCTCGGAGCTCCAGAGCGTCCCATAAGCATTACAGCAGCAGCCAGTTCACAAGCCCTATTATCACCCTGCCTTTATTTGTGCCTGAGTGATGATGCACACTAAAGCAGAGCACCGTGAGCTTTTACACTGATTGGCAGATTGCAGAAGGACAGAGACGGAGGTTTACAGCCTACACAGTGAGATCTGTCAATGTCTGATTTCCCTGTGCCGCTTGTCCAATGTCAGCGTCATGACTCATGACAGTGGACAACATCTTTTGGAGGTATGGCTTCAGCCTCAAACAATGGCTTTGGTAAGTCTTTCCATTTAAGAAGAATGATTCAGTCTGGTCTCATTGTTTATCCATCCAAATGACAGTGTTGCAGTCGCAGTCCTCTCTGACAAAATACAATATTTGTGTACGGTACGGAGCAGAGTTTAAGTTGTCAATCGCTAAAAAACGTATCTTGGTGCGCATTTCTCAGTCTAACGCGCATCACCCCGAAAACACAGCACATCGCGTCTGTGACAAAGCAGGCGAGAGCCAATGAGCTTTTGATGCCATTGCTGTAAAAGCTGTCGTAAAACTTCTTTAGGTGGCAGTTTTTGAACTTGTAACAAGTATGATTGGGTATTGAGAACAATTCCGTTGTAGAACCGGTTCCATAGTGAGAACCGTGGATTCTGTAAGACACATGCATTTCGATTTCGCTTATCAATTCCTGTGTGCGTGTCTTAATCTGACTTTAAACCATTCAAGCACAAGAAGACGTGAAAGAGAAAACAGTGCGCACACCCAAAGTTGCCTCTTATTTAGTTGAGTTTTTGAGTTCTCTTTCACATCTGCTTGTGCTTGAATGGACAAATACACACAAATTGGATCCATGCATTCAGTCTTAAAGGGACAGCAGCTTAATATTCCTTCTGCTGTCTGTGCCATTAATGTTAATCAGAGAACAAAAGAAAAAGAAAATCACTCACTGGTCTTGACTGATTAACTCTAATTAGGATTAATCTATATTTAATTTATAAAACTATGCAGTGCTATTTTACATTTGGTTTCAATTTCTGTACCTGAACTTTGTTCTATTTATTTTATTTATTAGTGCTATTGCTAATTTGTTCTATTTTTTTTTTGACTGACCTTAATAATGTTTGAAATCTGTATTCGTTAGTCTAGTCGCTGACTCGCTATTTTTGTGAAAATTTTGTATAAAGGTTCCTTGTGTAAGTGTACTTTAGGCTGCAGATTTTTGGCATTCATAAGCAACACAGTGTTTTGCAAAAAGACACAGAATAAATATGTTAATGAAAAATGTTTGACTTCATTTTTTATACCTCATTGAAATCGAAACTAGGAATCGTTAAGAATCAGAATCACAAACATTCAAATCATACCCAACGCTATAACGAGTGCAGGATTTGATATTTACGGTTGATGCCGAGGATGGAGATGAAGACAGATGAATAAAGGCTTGAATTTGCATGTGTTCCTCGCAGTTGAATGGATTCTGAAGATCTGGATTACAGTTTACAAATAAAACAGACTCATATTGTGTTTTTATGTTGTATTTTTGGTTCTGTTGTCAGTCACAGCATGACTCCCATGGCAAACAAAATGAATAGTACTTGTTAAGTGAACTATTTTTCATTTTAAGGTTGTAAAGTGTAGTCTTGTTTAACATTATATAATCCTTCAAAACGAGTTGGCAGCAGAAATCACACTGAACAGAACGAAATGTTATCATTTCACATTAATAGTTGAATGGATTCTGAAGATCTGGATTACAGTTTACAAATAAAACTGTATAAATTAAAACTGTAACTAAATTATATAATCCTTCAAAACGAGTTGGCAGCAGAAATCACACTGAACAGAACGAAATGTTATCATTTCACATTAAGTACATGATTTAACTGTTTAAATTTGTACACTGGTATATCTATAAAGTGTGCATATGTAAATATTTTATATTTTAGATGCTGTCAGTATGTCAATATTGTATATTTCAGCATCTATACAAATGTAAGTAAGAGTATGTGTGGTAGAACCACACATTTTTAAATTAAAAAGGCATACAAATACTCATGAGCTCAAGTTGAATGATTAGATGTGGAGAATTTCACTGGATTTTCACTAAATATTTGGACAGTAGTTAAGAAGCCCCTGAAGATATTTTAATGGATGGATATTAAACAAGACAAATGTATGCGTTTCCACATCTGGCTGTACGATTTACCGTATTTTCTCCCTTTTTAATTTCTTAAAGTACCTTGTGATGTAAGTACTTTTCAGCCAGTGCTGCATGCCAAATACACCAGCACATGAAGCTTCCCTCCGCAGCCAAGACAGGTGCAAAATATCCAATACACTCAAATGAACTGCATAATATATCATTAGGTATGCCAACAATTCAGCATCAAACATGACAACAAACAAACGAGAGAAATACAATTAAATGCAAACAGCAAATCTGCTTCATGCAAATGTCATTTTAACCATCTAATGTATTCCAGGCCATATCATCAACTCCAGCATTTTAGCAGAACATCTCATTTGACACTGATGTCTGTGAAACTGTCTCGGCGTATGACATACCTGACTGAGTGTAATGCAATGCGGCATCTATTTCTGCTTGAGAGAACACACCTGTCAGAGAAACATTTTCTCCTATAGAGCAGGTGGATCATAACAATCCAAACACAAACCTAACACACAAGCTGAGGAGATCTGTTGTGGCCTGAGGGCTTGTCCACATCAAGCTGCATCTCAGAGTGAAGCCAAAATCTCGACAAAAATGAATCTACATTGACATCAAAGAGAGAGAAAAAATAACATAAAACTCTGACTCATATTATAGGCCATTTCGGGTAGCACATAAATTGAGGGCATGGTAGATAATTAGTTAGGTCAGGTCTTGCATAAATTGTTTGACAAGCACCTGATTTGGCGATTACGCTAAGCCTGCCATCTTTGAAAATGTGTCTTGTGTCCTATATCTAATTACTCATCTAGATTTTTGTAATTAATATTTGTTATTTTGTCAATTAGATTTCTGTCCAGTCTGGTGGATCTAAATTACACAGGTGACACATTTTCATTGTCAAGGACAAGAAAAAAACATAATAATCTAAAAAGGTGATTACATGTTAGGATTTAGCTATGCCTTCAACATAACATGGATAACAGGGATGACAGCAGAGGCGTCATGCCCATTCAAAGTGAGCGCTGAGCGTGATTTCACCAAGTACAACATGTTCCTGGATCAACATCCTTGTTGATCC
This sequence comes from Sinocyclocheilus grahami, assembly GCF_001515645.1. Taxonomy (NCBI): domain Eukaryota; kingdom Metazoa; phylum Chordata; class Actinopteri; order Cypriniformes; family Cyprinidae; genus Sinocyclocheilus; species Sinocyclocheilus grahami. Next base: position 133,262 of record NW_015505344.1, on the reverse strand, counting down.
TGGAACAACATTCCAATCAACCAATTAGAATAGAGATATAACTTTTCAGGAAATGTCAGTTTTAGGCTTACAATCAGGATTAGGTGCTTCTACACTCTTGTTAATCAGCTATCATTTCCCACTGATTTTAGGAATAAATTATGGGTAGGGTTAGGTTTGGATTGGCGGTATGGTTCCGTTCTGGGCAAGAACTCCCTGCGCCTCCATGCAGCCTAGCATGGATGAGAGCAGGGAGAGCAGCGATAACCCCCCCAGGGTAAACAGAACAGAACCAACATAAATGTATTGCAGATATCGTTAAAGTTCAATAATGTTATGTACACATTTTAGAATTAGTCTGATTCAAAGGAGAATAAGAAGGCTGAATCCTGACTGACAGAGGAGGAGTTGGGGATGGAGGAGGGTAATTAGCTATTGAGCAATGCGAAAACTGCTGATAATACTGAGGGACCTTATATATGAATACTTAGATAGGTGTCGTATTCCCATAGGTTGATGGGGATCAGCTGAGAGTCAGCTGAATCGAGCTTGACTAACGTGACCTGCCAGAACTAATGCTATGCTTGATTAATGTTGATCCAGCATCATCAAAAGATCTTGATCCAGGAACATGTCTTACTTGGCAAAATCATGGCGACCGGGCACATGCCCCCTCAGATTTCTGATCCAAGTGGATTTTAAACGCAGCTTCCACAAAAAAATAGCCGAATAATATTTTTTATATTTGATACAATCACACCTGTGTGATTAGATCGTTCAGTGCTGCACAGCATCATTTGCTAAATTCAAATCTGCGTTCGTGCTTTGGCTGGCGCTGAGCCAGAGACAGACGCGTTTGTACAGCGCTGCATTATAACCAATCACATACAATTCTGTTGAGCTTATGAATGCAATGGCTAATCAGAGACGTTCAGATGAGTCATCGCTGAAACGCTGTGTTTTGTTCACTTGCTCGCTGACTGTGCAGATGTGCGTATGAATGTAAGTAAAATATTCATTTCACAGTGTAAACAGCTTCAGGGATTTAAATGGGAGTTTTGGAGAGTGTCTGAACTCTGGCTAGACTGAAGTGAAAATGTTCTTTTATAATGTAAATGTTCTTTGCTCTCTGTAAAATGAAAATGTTATAATAGGCTATAGTAACTTACAATATTGTTATTAAATTCACATTAAATACAAAGTCAGTCATATTAAAAATATTGTATGGCATGACACCCATATCTGGTAGGCCTTTACGTAAATAAAAAGTCGGGTTTTTATGTGTTGTTAGTAGATTACACTATCTACTTTGCCCATCACTTATAGTTTAAATAACAATCTGGTGCAAAACGCATTTACTTATGTTCGAGAATCGAGATATTTCCTAATATAGTTAAAACGTTTATTTTATTTAGAGGGGGGGAAAAAAACATAAGCCTGTGTCAGTTATACAGTGCTTTTGTGGCTGCTGTGTCACGTGACAAGCATAACGAGTCCACCCCCCCTCCCCCTCCCCCCACTCGTGCCCCCTCAAAAATCATGAGTGCATGACGCCCCTAGATGACAGTAACAGGGATATGAATTCTACAGTTCATTGAATCATTATTAGCCTTGTGCTCAAGGTCATAACACTAGAAGATGTGTTTATTCTAATAAATTATGACAAATATATTTTACTAAGCCGTTTCTTTACTGTAGTCTTATTACTTGAAGGCTTTACTTTTTAAGATTGTCGCCTGCTGATTAATCTAACAAAATGTAAAATAAAGTGATTTAAAAAAAGAGGAGAATCTTGTCCTTGAAGAATTCACATTCATCCACTGATGTAGCCTATTACAGATCAGTATGTTTTCCACGTTTTTTTAATATAACTATTTTGTTGTGACAATTATAACGTTTCACAACTAAAACGCTATAAATAAAACACTAAAAAAAGTGTTCTATTTATTTTGTACGCATCTAAAAAGTGATAATGTTTTGTCGATGCAACTGTCCAATAGTAATCTTAGTAATCTTAATGGAAAGTGTTGGAGCGAACTGTTGCTATGGTTACCTCCTCGGAAACGCGATTTCTGTTTTGGAGCGTACAATTACCGCATTCGGGAAAACTTTTTTGTTATTTAAACGTTGTTTGAAAACAACTTTGAAATGCATATGTTATGTAATAAAAACATGCATACGGCCCCACAAAGTGCTTTAACCACTAAGGGTGGGAATATTTGGGGGAGGGGTGTATTTCAAGCATTAGGCTAATTGGGGGGATTCAAACCTTAATTACCCTTCGCCTCCAAACCCCCCTAAACTCACACCAATTCCTGTGCGTTCCCAGTCAACAGATGCACGCAAGTTGTATTTGAGCATAAAACGCGTCACAGATATCAAGCGTAGCGTTAGTTCTGGCAGGTTACATTCGTCAAGCTCGCATCAGCTGACTCTCAGCTGATCCCTATGGGAATACGACACCTATCTAAGTATTCAAATATAAGGTCCCTCAGTATTATCAGCAGTTTTCGCATTGCTCAATAGCTAATTACCCTCCTCCATCCCCAACTCCTCCTCTGTCAGTCGGGATTCAGCCTTCTTATTCTCCTTTGAATCAGACTAATTCTAAAATGTGTACATAACATTATTGAACTTTAACGATATCTGCAAGCATAACGAGTCCACCCCCCCTCCCCCTCCCCCCACTCGTGCCCCCTCAAAAATCATGAGTGCATGACGCCCCTAGATGACAGTAACAGGGATATGAATTCTACAGTTCATTGAATCATTATTAGCCTTGTGCTCAAGGTCATAACACTAGAAGATGTGTTTATTCTAATAAATTATGACAAATATATTTTACTAAGCCGTTTCTTTACTGTAGTCTTATTACTTGAAGGCTTTACTTTTTAAGATTGTCGCCTGCTGATTAATCTAACAAAATGTAAAATAAAGTGATTTAAAAAAAGAGGAGAATCTTGTCCTTGAAGAATTCACATTCATCCACTGATGTAGCCTATTACAGATCAGTATGTTTTCCACGTTTTTTTAATATAACTATTTTGTTGTGACAATTATAACGTTTCACAACTAAAACGCTATAAATAAAACACTAAAAAAAGTGTTCTATTTATTTTGTACGCATCTAAAAAGTGATAATGTTTTGTCGATGCAACTGTCCAATAGTAATCTTAGTAATCTTAATGGAAAGTGTTGGAGCGAACTGTTGCTATGGTTACCTCCTCGGAAACGCGATTTCTGTTTTGGAGCGTACAATTACCGCATTCGGGAAAACTTTTTTGTTATTTAAACGTTGTTTGAAAACAACTTTGAAATGCATATGTTATGTAATAAAAACATGCATACGGCCCCACAAAGTGCTTTAACCACTAAGGGTGGGAATATTTGGGGGAGGGGTGTATTTCAAGCATTAGGCTAATTGGGGGGATTCAAACCTTAATTACCCTTCGCCTCCAAACCCCCCTAAACTCACACCAATTCCTGTGCGTTCCCAGTCAACAGATGCACGCAAGTTGTATTTGAGCATAAAACGCGTCACAGATATCAAGCGTAGCGTTAGTTCTGGCAGGTTACATTCGTCAAGCTCGCATCAGCTGACTCTCAGCTGATCCCTATGGGAATACGACACCTATCTAAGTATTCAAATATAAGGTCCCTCAGTATTATCAGCAGTTTTCGCATTGCTCAATAGCTAATTACCCTCCTCCATCCCCAACTCCTCCTCTGTCAGTCGGGATTCAGCCTTCTTATTCTCCTTTGAATCAGACTAATTCTAAAATGTGTACATAACATTATTGAACTTTAACGATATCTGCAATACATTTATGTTAGTTCTGTTCTGTTTACCCTGGGGGGGTTATCGCTGCTCTCCCTGCTCTCATCCATGCTAGGCTGCATGGAGGCGCAGGGGGTTCTTGCCCAGAACAGAAGCATACCGCCAATCCAAACTGTATGCTAATTGTCAATCATCTTTAACGATAGTGGTCCTGACAGACGTAAGTTGCAATTAAAAAGTCAAACAAATCAACACACGATTGAAAACAGGAGCAGGTTTGCTGCTTAAATGAAACGCGTTACCTGGGTTTTGAGAGGCTCTCCGTGCTCAATGATGCTTATAAAAGGAATTTCCAAAAAAGAGGACATAAATTCCATTTGCACTATTTCCTCCTGCGTCTGAGGGAAGGCGAGCACAGCCGAGACCCCCTGGACCACTATATCCTGACACACACACCTGAAGAGCGACTCGGGGTCTCCGCTCGGGGCTTCCCGAGCCACCACGTCCAGGCTCAAGTTGTACGGAAGAAAGTTGTTGCCGCTTTCGGCGAGACCGCTGAGGGCGCGGTGGAGAGCCGCCCGCACCCGGACCGACTGGCGGGGAGGCAGGAGGGCACCCAGGCGCACGGTGTGTCCTATCCGCGCAAGGATGTGGCAGGGCTGCGGGTGAGAATGAGCGGGCTGGACGAGCAGGGTATGGAGAAGGAATATTTGCGATCCCAAATAAAAGTATGCCAAGAATGTGTAGAAGATGAAATTCATCCTGCTTCACTCTTAACGGTGGTGATGAGGCATTGTCAGAAGATAGCATTGCTCGCCTTGTTGTCTGGTCTTTTCTTTAACGTCCTTTATTGTTTTTTTGTTTTGTTTTGTTTTGTTTTTAGTGCAGGATGGTGTATGAGGAGTGATCTATGGAGTTACTGTGTGAATGTGATACTCTGCTCAGGAGAGGAGGGGGTTTCGCGAAAGGCGGGGATGTCATTGCGTTCACACCCAAAGAAGCGCTGGAGAGGCGTAATGGTATCATTAGGAAAACGACTTCAGAGCATAAATACAGGAACTCTCTTATTAAAACCTCTTTTTACACAAAGGCGTGTTTTTTAGTGTTCAATCGTCATGTTGTTCGGGGTTTCAGAGAGGAAGCCTCATATATAGCTGATTATAAACAAGATTCCAACTTAGTACTGAAGTCCTCCATACAGACATTAACTGGATGCAGCAGGTACACGCACACTTAGAAATGTATATGCCATTCCGAAAAAAATGTTTTAAGAATAAAGAACCTTTTGTGGAATGGAAAGGTTCCATGGATACTGAAGGTTCTTCATTGACATACTGTTATATATATAACTGTTGTTGTGAGCTGTATGAAGATTATTCAAAATATGCTTGGAAAATAACTGGAAATCAAGCCTAGCGTTAGTTCTGGGAGGTCACGTTAGTCAAGCTCGCATCAGCTGACTCTCAGCTGATCTCCATTAACCTATGGGAATACGACACCTATCTAAGTATTCATAGTATCAGCAGTTTTTGCATTGCTCAATAGCTAATTACCCTCCTCCATCCCCAACTCCTCCTCTGTCAGTCATGATTCAGCCCTCTGATTCTCCTTTGAATCAGACTAATTCTAAAATGTGTACATAACATTATTGAACTTTAACGATATCTGCAATACATTTATGTTGGTTCTGTTCTGTTTACCCTGGGGGGGTTATCGCGGCTCTCCCTGCTCTCATCCATGCTAGGCTGCATGGAGGCGCAGGGAGTTCTTGCCCAGAACGGAACCATACCGCCAATCCAAACTATATGCTAATTGTCAATCATCTTTGACGATAGTGGTCCTGACAGAACAAGCAGTTTTACACAAACATTACAACATTTATTGGAGACTATCATATAATCAAGTCTGTAATTATAGAATAAACAAGCTGACTGAGGGATGAAAACACTTCAATTAACAAAGAAAAATAACATAGAAGAGAGATATAACAGAAGGCAGGGGATGGTAAGTGGGTCACAGTTTTGGACCCAAGTATCAGGGATTCGATACGGCCCAGTCATGCGGTAAAATGGAATCTGATGAAGGTGGACTGAAGCCTCGGCCAATCACATACCCTGTTATACGCTATAAAGAACTAGAGTAGCATGGAATGTGAAACTAATGTAGAATTTCCCTTAATTACTAATATTACGCACTAAAAGCTGAATAGAAAAAGTCACTGTTCATGTTTGTTTGCTGGTTTTTCCTTAGGTGTGGTGAATGAAATGTCAGAAAAAAGTACAAATCTTTGGATTTAAAGTAAAAAAAATAAAATAAATGAGAGTCAGCAAATATGCTCAATTGTTTGAAGCTGGACCCTTCTCATATTTTTGTGTGCTGAAGTAAACAATAGCAGGGGACATGGTACAGGTTTTGCTCCAACAGCAAAAGGCCAAAAATCCACTATCAATATTCTACCACATTCCCAAAAAAGTTATAATTATGAAACATGGATTACCTCAGTCAGAGGAAAGAAAGGTGCAAATTTAATGTCACTCCCTATCAGTTGTATTTCAAAGAGTATGTAAAGCCAGTAAGTAAACATTATGCAATGTAGTTCATTCTTGTCAAAGCTATATGCAGTGCCACACTTAGCATATTGCATACTGCCGATTCATTCAGTCAGCAAATGAAATATAACAAAACAAAATATATTACACTCAGCCTCATAATTGAAGAGATATCATTCATAATAATACGCTTTTATAAGATATAGAATTATATAACTAATTGAAAAATTTAGTTAAATTCTAAATTAAATTTATATCATTTTAATTTATAAATATATGTAAATTTAAATTTATTTTAATTATATCATATTAATTATACAGAGATATCCTAATATTTATATGTGTGTGTGTGTCAATAAACATTAAGTTTATTATATAATATTAATTTATACACATACAAATTTGAATCTCCACATCACCGCAGCTCCTTTGTAAACCCACAAGTAAAATGAACTGTTTTGACAAAACTACAAGAACATGAGAAACTCTTGGAAAGTGATAATTGATAATGTACAAACTCATAGCAGTGATTACATCTTGTTTTTTTCAATCAGGCCTCCTCGAAGTACATAATGAGGTTGGTGTGCAACATCATCCAGCTTGCAGGAACACTCAGCCTCACTAGGAGCCCCTCAGTCACAGCTGTCAGCTGAACGTTTTTCTGTAGCGCAACCACCCCAGCCAATTTCCTCGAGACCACATATTGATCAGAGTGCGTGATCAACTGATCTGGAGCTCTGCTCATGGCTAATACACACCAGAGAGGTCTTCTTGTCTCTAAAGGTTCTCTGATAATAGGTGAACAACATGTGTTAACTCCTGAAAGAAATGAGTGTTATAAATGACCTGTAAGAAAGTGACTTTCAGAAGGTGTTACTAGACTGTGGCTGAAATGTGTAAATATTAAAAGGGTCAATGAAAAATAAGGGTTTGTGATAAAAAGGGAAAATCTTTACTTTTAAACATGTACTCTTTGTACATTGAATTTAATCCTCTTGTCCTTTTATTTCCCTCATATTTGTTTTAATGTAGAATCTTATCTCTTTTTAACTTGTACATTCTTTTGTTAAATTTTTAATTATTGCCTTTTATCGTACTGGATTTTTAATTTCTTATAAAGCATTTCATGGCTACTATTTTTTTTAAGTCTTCTTGTCTCTAAAGGTTCTCTGATAATAGGTGAACAACATGTGTTAACTCCTGAAAGAAATGAGTGTTATAAATGACCTGTAAGAAAGTGACTTTCAGAAGGTGTTACTAGACTGTGGCTGAAATGTGTAAATATTAAAAGGGTCAATGAAAAATAAGGGTTTGTGATAAAAAGGGAAAATCTTTACTTTTAAACATGTACTCTTTGTACCTTGAATTTAATCCTCTTGTCCTTTTATTTCCCTCATATTTGTTTTAATGTAGAATCTTATCTCTTTTTAACTTGTACATTCTTTTGTTAAATTTTTAATTATTGCCTTTTATCGTACTGGATTTTTAATTTCTTATAAAGCATTTCATGGCTACTATTTTTTTTTTATAATTTTTCTGTAACGTTCTTTGACTGTGTATGAAATACTACTGTATATAAATAAATACTACTGTAAACTTGCCATGCCAAAATCAGTATTACAGTATTTTCATGAAAGGATTAACAGGAATAAACTCTAAGTAAAAAGTGACAACATATTTTCATGCATCTGATTGCAGGCAATTTTTTCTCAAATATTAAAAGTGGTTTTGTATTTTTTTTAAGAAATAATAATATAAAATTACAAGTAGCCAAACTACATAAAGCTGAGCCCTCCAAAACAAATCATGCAATGGTTAAAAAACGTAACACTTTATATAGGGATCTACTATTGTCATTTTGCATTATTGACACTATTTTCCTAATTAATGCTGTTCAGTTGCTTTGTCACAATCTGTATTGTTAAAAGCGCTATATAAATAAAGGTGACTTGACTTGACTTGACTTATAGGCATGCATATTAATAACATATTGGCTGTTTATAAGTACTTATAAAGCATATATTCTGCATGACCATATTCTACATCCCTAATCCTACCCATTTAATTATTGCCTTTTATCGTACTGGATTTTTAATTTCTTATAAAGCATTTCATGGCTACTATTTTTTTTAAATAATTTTTCTGTAACGTTCTTTGACTGTGTATGAAATACTACTGTATATAAATAAATACTACTGTAAACTTGCCATGCCAAAATCAGTATTACAGTATTTTCATGAAAGGATTAACAGGAATAAACTCTAAGTAAAAAGTGACAACATATTTTCATGCATCTGATTGCAGGCAATTTTTTCTCAAATATTAAAAGTGGTTTTGTATTTTTTTAAAGAAATAATAATATAAAATTACAAGTAGCCAAACTACATAAAGCTGAGCCCTCCAAAACAAATCATGCAATGGTTAAAAAACGTAACACTTTATATAGGGATCAGTTCTCACTATTAACTAGTTGTTATCGTTGACATGATTGCAAAGATATTATTTAAACTGAACTGAGCTGGATGTTGACATCACTGAATTCAATGATGAACTGTCTTTAACTGAAAAATGAGTGTTTACTATTGTCATTTTGCATTATTGACACTATTTTCCTAATTAATGCTGTTCAGTTGCTTTGTCACAATCTGTATTGTTAAAAGCGCTATATAAATAAAGGTGACTTGACTTGACTTGACTTATAGGCATGCATATTAATAACATATTGGCTATTTATTAGTACTTATAAAGCATATATTCTGCATGACCATATTCTACATCCCTAATCCTACCCAATACCTCAACTTAACAACTACCTTACTAACTATTAATGAGCAGCAAATCAGTAGTTTATTGAGACAAAAGTCGTAGTTAAAGGGCACCTATGCAAAATCCACTTTTACATGGTGTTCGGACATAATTGTGTGTTGGCAGTGTGTTAACACAACCACCCTAGTGCTTAGCGTTTTAACCGTATTTGTGTGCGTACATTTAAGTATGTTTAACTGATCAGCCTGTGAGATTAGTTTGCGCCATTCGTAGCACGGTCAATTGACAGGTCAGCGCGGCGCAGCTCTGTAACATTGTGCTGTTTCATCCCACTTTCAGTGCATTTGGCTTTCCATACGTACAGCTAAACACCGGTTCTCTCGCTCTCAGTTATGTTGCTTCTACCAGCCGTTTATTGCTGTAGATATGCAATGCAGAGACATAAATGCAACGACCTCTTCTGGAGATGGGGCGGGAATATGCAGCTCATCTGCATTTAAAGCAATACACTCCAAAACAGCTTTTTTAGACACACCCCAAAAATGACATTTTCCAGCTGTTATAATAAATGATCTGTTGGGTATTTTGGGCTGAAACTTCACAGACACATTCTAGGGACACCCAAGACCAATATTACATCTTGTAAAAAGGGGCATAATATGTGCCATTTAATAGTTTGTTACTAGTGAGAATTGGACCTTAAAAATCTATAATAAAGTATTAAAAATATCTACAGTATGTAGGTTCACTGCTGTGAAAACATTATTTGAATTACAGTATCACTGTAAAATCATCAACTGCACATGACGGAGATAAATTACTTCAGATAATCCACCAGAATCTTAATGCTGCATGGCCAGCCACCTTTGTAAAAAGATCCCATTTCGTGAGTTCCCTTTTTGAGGTGAAGCAGAACCCCGTCTTACCCTTCTGTTTTCTGACAGAGAATCGTGACGATGCAGTAAGGCGGTCAGCTTTTAAATGTCATGTTGCCGTTTCAACATTCCTGCGACGTCCGCAGTTCCACATGAGCGTGAAATGTAACAGGGTATGAAGGGGGGGGGGGGTGCTTCGTATACTCCTTAAGCCAGGTGACTGAAGCAAGGAGAATCACAAATCTTCAAAGCTTATGAAAAGAAAGGGGATTTTCCACAAATGCCACAGTGTTTAAATGGCCCAAGCTGTTCTTTGGGGATGACAGATGTAGATGATGGTTTTTAAATAAATTGACAGGGAAATGCTTATATATATATATATATATATATAAAGTTACAATGCGGTAAGTTACTTCACTGGTATAAAACTGTCAAATATCAAGGTCAATTTATCATGCACAATGTATAAATGATTGAAAATACAGTAAAGGATGTCACTATTGTCACACACTTCTAAACAGATGGCTTTTGCTGAATCGCCGATGCCATTCGTTCGCAGTTCATTATCCTCTCAGATAACAGTGAATATTTCTTTCCTCCTTTCTCACTCTGTTTGAAAATTCTCATTCATCGTGCATCTGTCAGATTCGTCCATCCTTAATAAACAACCTGTCAGATGGTTGAAGCACCTCAGGTATTTAAGAGCCTTGAGAATTTAGCAAGCACTCATGAATATGCTGGAACCTGCGAACTGGGTTATTCAGTATCAGCATATGGTTTGTTCGGAAAATGTCCTGAAAGGTATAGGCTACAGACAACTAAAAATACATGAATGTCATTGAATTAGACAAAGCAAAAGGAATTTACTGGAAACATAGCACATAGACACTTTTGTAGCGCATAAAAGGTACGGTAAACCACTTTGACAGACCTTTTCTTTTTCCACAACTGCTGTTTTGGTGTATCCATGGTTACCAAGCAACAGATTTACCTCTTAAGTTAAGTACACTTGACACGTGCTTTGAAGCTCTTGGCTCCCTCCAGCGATGAAAAGCTTTAACGATGTTCACTCTCGTCTTGCTTCTTTTTTTTTGGTCTCTTTATTTTCCCGTTTTTCTATTCCCTTTAGGCCGGATGCCTGTGTAAGCACTTCTGGACACATTTCACACTTTGTAAACTCATAAAACCGCTCCGAGTTGAACTACCGTGCTCTCAGCTACCGGTTTCCCATATATGGACTTCCTAAGCGCCTCAAAAGCATTCTGATTGGCTAGAATAAGAAAATGTCCATGTTTTATTATAATTAGATGTTTTATTGACAGAGATCTGTGTGATTAGCCGGACAGTTATTTACAGTGATTTTTAAAGATTATTTTCTTATATTATTTCATAAAATTACAGCACCGTTTTGCGGTGAGGATACTGTGCAGGCTAGGCTGTAGCATAACACCATTTATTCAATCTATTTGTTCAAAAAGCTGATTCGTTCAGGAGCGAAACAAGTGAAGTGCCGCTTTGTGAGCAGTGAAGTAAAGGGTTGCTCTTAATTTTACTCTTAATTACAGTTAGGCTACTTCTGATGTAATTGCATTAATACGGCAGAGAACAACTCTATATAAAATTAGAATTGTATTCTATACAATCCTATATAAAACAGCAGTGAATTGAACATCAAAATTTAGCATCTAGCCTAATGTTAAAATGCTTTCGAAGTAATCTTCTCTCTTTAAATACTTAGGTAAATTCAAGAATTAATTTATGCAATTTTATTTGAAAGAATTAAAAGCAGTTTCATGTCTATCCTTGTATTGTTCAGCTGGTCATGGTTGATATGGGATTTAGAAAGTAAATAAGTAATGCAATACTTTTTAGATAGAGTAATTAGTGCAGTAATCTAATTACAATGTTGAAAATATATTAATACCTAGTAATTAATTCTTTTTTTTTTTTTACAGTAACTTATCCAGCAATGTTCATGAATTGGTAACAGCTGATTACCTGCGCTTCAAATTACAACATTTATTATTATTATTATTGACTGATATTTAGGAACAACGACGTTCTTGCTTATGATGTTGCTTAAAATGTTACATATTACAATCCTCAGAGTTGTTTACTATAATCATGCCCATTTTATTAATATGCACTGCGATCCATCTCACGTGTTCTGTCATGATCAGAACTCTAATAGGCTATCTCCTTACTCTTGAGGTAATTTCAGAAATGTAACTTTGTGTTGATGCAGTAGTTGATTTGTAAGTTAAATATTGTAGCTCCCTCCAGCCTTTTATTTAAAAGCAACAGTGAGGCACAGTATTTCTCGTCCTTTGTGCATAAACTTCATTTAGTCAACAAAGCATTGTACCCTTAAAAATAAACCTCCCCTCTTTCACTCTTCTGTTTTCAGCCAATCACCTAAAAATCGGATTTCAGTTCTCAGTGAAACTGGATCGGGGCCAGAGGAGCTTAAGGCAGATCTCAGTAATGTGAACTTGTTGCCAAGACTTTCTTAATTCTCTGCCTCATTACGTGAAAGCCTAACAAGAAACCATGAGACCAAAAAGGTCTAGACACCTGGACACCTGGCGAGAACCTACGGAGGCAAAGGGTAAACCCAAAATAATGAGCCACGTGGGAAACAAAGTTGGCACAAATAAGACCAGCCTCTGAAATATAAATGCAGTTGTTGCAGATAGAGAAAAATCTTTAAAGCGCTGCAATGTCACATATGTCATTCAAAGCATTTGTCTTCTTCATTTTAGCTTGTTTTGCCTAATATTCAATCAAAATTTTACAGTGCATCTCATTTCCTCTGCCTTAATTTTAGTGTTTCATCTTCCTCTTGATATAAAACTACATCACTCGTTTTCATTTCTCTAATTCATTCTGTTTATCTTCCCTTTTTAGCAAGAGACTTCAATTCAGAAACACAATATTCAAATATATGGAGTCTATTGTTGGGTATGACACTATTTCTGTCATTTCAGTCAGACCGGCACATGCTTGAGTGCACATTTCTAAATATGTCACATGACATTTTAAAATATAATCTTCTGATATACGTGTTGTCAATTGGGTTTTCATAAAAAAATCAGAAATTGGGATTTGAATGAAGACAAAAACCATACAAAACATTTTTGTATTTGAAAATTTTTAATTCAACTAGTTCCCAAAACATTTCCCATTTTCTTTTAGTTTAACTTGATGTACTAAAGTAACTAAAACTGAAATAAAAAAATAATAAAACTAGACGTATAAAAAAAAAAAAAAAAACTAAAAAACTCACACGCACAAAAACTAACTTTAACAAAAATTCAAATACACTATAATTCAAACTATTAATTCAAACTATAATAGTATCTCATTGAAACAAACACTTTACAGCTATAACAAAAATTTAAACATTTGACACACAATAAAAAAAGATAAATCTGACCGGCAACGAAACCACATTCACTCTCTTCGCCGGCCTCTTGTAAATGTCACAGTAGGATTCTGGCTGGAGAATTCCCGTCACGATCAGGCCACGCTCTAAGAAACTCAAGCAAAGCTTAGTAGAACAGGTGGATTCGTCTCTTTTGTGTGAGCTCGAGAGGATTCTGGATTAACCCCTGTATTAGACAGTATATTCACATCCCACTGCGCTGCCCAGCCTGCTGAAAAACACAGCCAACTACCATGCGGTGAAATTCCTCCAGTGTATAAAGACTGGAAGAACACCACACCATGTTCCACATCCCTCACACACTTACATTTACTTATTTATTGACTTACAAATAAGAATATATACCAGTGCTTTCGAAAGAAGTCTCTTATATTCAGCTGCTTTCATTAAAATACATTGTGAAATATCAGTTTTAACAACAGCAGTCTCATCATGAGACCATAAGCCAAGCCTCATGGGTCGTTTGCTCTACACCAGCTATGCATAATCCACTTTATGGAAGTTTTTTGTATTTATTTTTAAGAGTCGGAAATAAAACAGATGTTGTGATAAAATACTCCCTTGAAATATAAATGCCAAAAAAAAAAAAGAGAGAGAGTAGAGTCTGAATGGACCGAATGCACTGCGAGAGTTCTTTTATGCATCCTAAGGAATATTGCCCGTAACTGATTAATATCAGTACCTCGACTTATTAATAGCAGGCTCTCTCAGTCAGCTTTCATAAGCCCAAACTGTCCATAGTCTTCTAACTTCTAAAATAATATATTTTTATACTTTGTCATTTACTTGTAGTCAATTGTTTTATATATTTTTTATAATCAGTGCTAGTTTTATTTGCAGTGCTTTTTGAGAAGTGCAGGTCATTCACACTTAGGCCTATATTATATTATTTTTTATTTTATTATTGCTTTTAATCAAATGCTTTAAACTTTTTTTTTTTTTAAAGAAAATCATTGGGGAATATTCTTGCAGAATTTTGCTGGTAAACTGGACAGTGCAATGAAATGATATCTCTTTTTTTATGTTCATTTAATTTAAAGTTTTTGTAATATTGTATGTGTCTGTTAATTTTAAATATGCCTATATAGTTTAGATTTTTATTTGTTCATTTTTATGAATTTTAGTACATCAATTCAAACTCAATAAGAACGATAAATGTTGCTTTGGCAGCTAGCTAAAATAAAGTAAGTTTAAGTTTGAACTAAAATCCGATTTGACGTATCAAAATCTGTATTAAAAATGTTTTATCAAGACTTGAATGCGGGGAAAAAATGCCCATGTTCAATGCTAACCTGTATTTATTTACTGCATTTGATTGACATTTGAAAGTAAACTAACCAAAAGGACATCAGATCTATTACCTTTTTGCTTTATTTATTTATTTTTTGCTCATTCGTTTGCCAGAAAGCATTGATATATGGATTTGGAGACTACATGACATTTAATGTTTCAAAGAAAGAGCACAAGACAGATTTCTACTTAACACATGCAGTAATCCGCTAAATCTCTTGACATTAAATAAGCAAAGTTTGTAAATAAGGACACAAGCTGGCATTGAAATGAGCGCTCTGCATGAAAGGGAACCAGCTCTCGGTGGTAAACACCAGCGCTGGCTGTTTTCGCCGTACATCGTCTTCAGCCTTCATATGCAGCTGTGACAAATTTCCCAGAAGCCCAGATGGGTCATCTCATCTCACAGCAACATTAGCAGTTTAACGGAGGCCATTTAAATTATTCACGTCCTTCTTGAAAACATGTTGAAATTCGAGGGCTATATTTGCATAGGACATTCAAAAAACATTTGATTTGGTCAGCATGCAGAAACCAGTGGAGACCAAAGAGGATTGAAGCATTCTGCAGTGCTGATGACAAATATGCCGAATGACAGCTGCATGGAGCGAGACGGCAATTGGCACAGATTTGAGTGCTATAATGATATTGTAATCAAGACTTGAGTCGCCTTGCATACTGCTCTTTTAATTTGGGAAAAGTTCAATATTGCCAGGCTCATGTGTAAAGCCACTAAACCTGTAGGAACAGAAAACATGTCAAAGACAACAACACAAATGTTCAATCTGTTTTTGGCCATACAGTGAGTCAATGGGGCCAAAATCTGAACTTTTTCAAAACATCTTCTTTTGTGCTCCACAGAATACAGAAAGTCTTAGGTTTGGAATGATGTGCAGGTAATAATGAATGTCAGAATTTTCATTTTTGGGCGAACTATTCATTTAATAGACTTAATTGTATTAAAAGCAACTTGTCTCAGAGCACATTTCAAGACGTCAAAACATAACATCTGATGATCTGGAAAATATTTAAGTGAGCTAGTCAACTGAATATTTAAGTAGAATGTCTATTTCTACGTAGAAAATTAAATGATAAAAATGTATTGAACTAATTAAATATGCTGCAGTACACACACAAGGGATTGTGGGATATCAAAGGCAGTGAAGGATATATGACAGTCATTTACTTGTAGTCAATTGTTTTATATATTTTTTATAATCAGTGCTAGTTTTATTTGCAGTGCTTTTTGAGAAGTGCAGAGACAGAGAGACAGACAGATAGATAGACAGATAGATAGATAGATAGATAGATAGATAGATAGATAGATAGATAGATAGATAGATAGATAGATAGATAGATAGATAGATAGATAGATAGATAGGGCTAATTAAAGAGGTAGTTCACCCAAAATGAAAATTCCATCATCATTTACTCACCCTCAAGTTGTTCCAAACCTGTATGAGTTTCTTTCTTCTAAAGAAGATATTTTGAAGAATGTGTTAAACAGACTTCCGTAAAATTTGTTTCCATACTTTGGAAGTCAATGGGGACCAACAACTGTTTGGTTACCAGCATTCTTCAAAATATCTTCTTTTGAGTTCAACAGAAGAAAGAAACTCGTACAGGTTTGGAACAAGCCAAGGACCAGGTGTTTCACGTCACACGCTCAAAGCACACCTTTCCTTCTCATCCACTGCAACAAAATAAGCTCTTAAGAAGCTGTTCCTCCATGAACCGCCTGCTTACAATGCTTCCCGCAGCTGAGGGCTACAGAATGACTCTGTCAAGGTGAAAGAATGAGTTTCCACACGATGATATGGGGGGGGGAATAAGGAATAGGAGGCTAAGGAAATGTTTCTCCCTCTTGTGAGCAGGAACAGCTGAAGTAGAACAATCTTCAAAGAGGAAATGCTGAGATGTAGATGTAACGGTTATCAGTGGTGCTTCCTCTCTATCTCGGTCTCTCCATCCTAAGACAATGATATTCAGATGGGTCTTATCTGCATCACATGGTCTAATTGAGTTAACTAGACATAAATGCCAAAAAAAAAAAAAAGAGAGAGAGCAGAGTCTGAATGGACAGAATGCACTGCGAGAGTTCTTTTATGCATCCTAAGGAATATTGCCCGTAACTGATTAATATCAGTACCTCGACTTATTAATAGCAGGCTCTCTCAGTCAGCTTTCATAAGCCCAAACTGTCCATAGTCTTCTAACTTCTAAAATAATATATTTTTATACTTTTAGTCATTTACTTGTAGTCAATTGTTTTATATTCACAATTACACATACGTATTTTTCTAATTATTGGGCCAGATATTCACTTGTATGTGAGGCACAAACTTCAGAATTAATAGATTTAAACAAACATATTGTTGTACAAATGTCTCCAATAATACTTCAATCGACAAAAATGAGAACACCACAGACATTTCCATGATTGTTCCATGACCTTTGTGACAGGAATGACCACAGCTTATCTTATGTCATATATTGTATTTAGTGCTGTCAAACGATTAATCGCGATTAATCGCATCCAAAATAAAAGTTTTTGTTTACATAATATACTGTATGTGTGTGTGCTGTGTATATTTATTATGTATATATAAATACACACACATGCATGCATATATTTAAGAAAAACATGTTACATTTTCATATTAAATACATGTAAATATTTACAAGATATATGCTGTAGGTGTGCGTATTCATATATACAATAAATTTACACAATAAACACACATTATTTAAACAAAAACAGAATTTTGGATGCGATTAATCACGATTAATCATGATTTGACAGCACTAATTATATTATATTATTTTTGTGATGGAGCAACTACAGCTCATTATTATATTAGTACAGCAGTTTGTCTCATATGCTTAGGTTGTAAAAGCATTACCATAAAATCAATTTGTGCTTGTTTTAAAGAACTTGGTAAAGAGTATATTATTTTCTGTGGTTATTGACAAAATGTCCCAGATGTCGATTGCGCTTAACTTGTACTGAACCCGGAACATTCCTTTAACTAAAAGAGCTAAATCTCAAGTATATATAAACTAGAAGATGAGCTGTGTAAATGAGGAGGTGAGGTTATTTCATATAGAAAAAAAACCCCTGCACCTGCGTCTAAGAATTCAAGTTTCATCATAGATTTTTCCTGAGGTCATCAAATCCCGTTTTAGAACATCCTTAATCTAGCAGAGAGAATATTGACATTCCCTTTGTGCTCGATTCCCCCCATGCAGGCACATTTCCCCCAGATTAAGTCGGGAGGGAGGGTAAAAAAAAATATCTCCTGCTCTCCAGTTATATATTTATTTACATACATCTCCTGAATAAACGCAGCGGGCTCTGAGCTCGCCGGCAGGATCCAACTCCCTTTCGAGTGAGTGAAACTAATCCACTTAATGGTCCTGCCAGAGCCGGACTCACTTTAAAAGCGTCAGGAGATCCATGAGGAAGAGGGAACAACCTCTATGGTGACCTGAACGCGTTCAGAGGCGGATAACAGCAACAAACCCCAAAACACCCGTCGGTCCCTCCAGATGGACGGGATTGCGGGGACCATCTGGCCTCACTGTACTTTGACATTTTAAAGAGGCTAAAATAATGTATTTTGGACAGAGTTATGAGGTACGCAGCTTGTGCTTTGCCTGTATTTAATTCCCTGAACAGCTGATGTTCAATAGGCCGGAAGTATACAGACACCCCCTCTTAATTAAGGAGGCTCATAAAATCAAGAATACAACAATTTGGTCTCACATTTTCAGTAGAATGGGGTACTGAAGGCCCTCTTCTACTCTAAATGCTTGAGCTGAGAGAAAATAAACACTTAGGCTTTATGTGTTAATCAGTTCATCTTCAAGCCCAGTCTGATGTCTCTGACTCTGACAGACGTGTGCAAGTGGTTCATTTCCTGCAGGAGGAAGCGAGTGAGATGCTCTATATGAAAGATTGTAGTATTGTATCGATCGCCTCTGTAAATCACAGCGTGCTGCGGTAAATATTTTGTATAGCTGACTTGTCCCAGGAAACCCTTTCCTAACACTCTGCTGTCTGTTCTCACATTATCAATTCATTTAAGTATTTATTCATTCGTTCCTCAGTGAATGTAAGCCTATGTGATATTTGCTCATTTTACAGTCTACCAGTCGAATCGGAAGGTAGATCACGTCAAAAATTAAAGGTGGGTGATTTCAGAGAGCAAGCTAGCTTTAAAAGCATAAGACTCCACCCTCCCTGCAAATCACTCTCCAAAGCCACGCCTCCCCCAAAACACGTGAACGTGAGATGGCGTTGGTGGAGGGTTGAATGCAATGCTGTCAGATTACCTCATGTCTCATTCACTGGTGAGAAAACATTACAGTACAAAGCGTATAATATTACAATAACGCGTTTCATTCTTGCTTGGTATGCAATGTCTATTATCATGTCTGCGCGAACAGGGCACGTGGAGGCAGGCAAAAACATACGTTGACAAGCAGCTTATTGTAGCCCTCTGACTGAGGCATATGATTGGACAAACATTTAATGATCCTACGCCTTCCACAGATGATATAAATACATTTAGTCCACTTAACTTGGTGATTGCTATCGGAATGTGAAGAGACTTTCAACCAGCATAACAAAAAATGGTTTTGAACCAAATCACCTACCCTGCCTAGTTGGCTGCCTTGGTTGCCTTAAAGCCACGTATTATTAGGGATGCACCAGCACATCAGCTAATAATCTGTGTCGACTGATAAAAGCAATGATGTGCTGCTTATATGGAAAAGGTTTTAAGCCAGGGTTGCCAGGTCCATGGTTTGTCCCTTCACCAAACCTTATTTCTAGCGCACCTCCTGTCCAGTAATCGCAAAGAGCTTTGTTCTTGGTTACAAGAGACAAACAGTGCATCTGGAATCACATACTGTCTGAATAGGTACTACATTTGAATTTGAACTTTGAGACAGTTAAAAAAAAGTACATTGTAGTATGAATATGGGTAGTATGAAGGAAATTCAGATGTATTACATCTACCATGTTGTTACTATCATGTGCTATTTATAAATATTCATGCTATTCATAAATTATCTCCCGTGGCCTCATGGGATAATAAAGAATCCTTTGACTGTGCACTTCAAAATCCGGGCAGAAGCAGTAGATCATCAGGGTACTTTTCACCTACTGTTTTTCGCCTACTATGAATTCGGACATCCTACTCATTTGACATACTGTTTTTCCGCATACTAAGAATTCGGACATACCATTATTTAAGCATACAGTTTTTTGTATACTATGAATTCGGACATACTACTCTTTTGGCATACTTTTTTCCCACATATTATGAATTCAAACATACTACTCTTTTGACAAACTGTTTTTCCCATACTATGAATTCGGACATATTACTCTTTTGGCATACTGTTTTTCCGCACACTATGAATTCGGACATACTACTATTTTGACAAACTGTTTTTCCCATACTATGAATTCGGACATACTACTCTTTTGGCATACTGTTTTTTTGTATACTATGAATTTGGACACTCATTTGGCATACTGTTTTTCCCCATACTCTGACATGCTATTCTTTTGGTATACTTTTTTTTGCATACGATGAATTCAGACATACTATTCTTTGAGCATACTGTTTTTCGCATACTATATAGTAGGCAAGTATTCGATTTTGGATGCAGTGAAAGTCTCAATGCTCTAATTTTGACAACTTTATCACAAAATTCAAGCAATAAATGCCCTTTTGACATTCATAAATGTAGCATTACAGATTGCCGTAGTGCCTTAGGAACGCGAGTCCCTTCCCCTTTACTACTAGTTACGGCACAAAATAAACACGAATAAACTTCAGAGGATAAAGTAAAACTAACTGAAATGTATCCTCTCTCATGTAATCACTTGATCAGTGTTTCAACATCAGAAAGACGTCAATAAAACAGCTTGTAATCAATGTCGCTTAACATTGCATTAACATCAGGAAAGTTATCCAGTGTTCACAGTTGGTTATTTAGCCTTAAAAAACACTAGACCGAGCTTATTTACTGATAATTATATATGTATGTTTGAATAAATCTGTCATAAGAAGTTTCTATGAAAACTACCTTACGTGCAACTGAGATGTATGCAAACATTTCTGTTTTTATTTGACTGCGATTATTATATCTGAACATAAATAGCAGTTGAATACGGTAGTTTGGTCTCTGTTGTTAATTTTAACCTCTATTATTATAGCAACATACCAAATGAGTGGCTTCCCTGTATAGTTTACAGCATTAGATGAGAGAGATTTTTTTCCCTTATCGTTATCAGTTTTCTGAATAATCGGTATAGGCAGAGAAATTTTGTACTGGTTATCATAGCAAAGAACCTTAATTTGCTGAACATTTCATTTAAACAATTAGGGATGCACGATATATCGGCCACCATATCGGTATCGGCCCATATCGGCTCATTTTTTCTGTTATCGGTATCGGCCAAAATTTTCATATCGGTGCATCCCTATAAACAATATTTGATCACAATTCATATGAAAAGGTTGTGTTAATAACCCAGATGGGCATAGTTGTTAGCCATCTTAAAATGGCAATTTGATTACTCTGCCTGGCTGAGCACTAGTCCACACTACTCGTGACAAGTGCTCCATCTCCACTCGCTGATCAACAAAAAAATCTAAGCCAACAGGCTACAAACCATCTCCGCCTTAAAAGCCTTGCTAAAATTCAGCTCACAGTAACGACTGACTCACAACAGCAGCAGTGAACTTCCCTGCTTACCTTGTCAGTGACAGCACACATCAGAGAGTAGAGCTCGTCTGCCTTCTCCAAATACGTCCCCTCTGGCTCCTGAGAGTGTGAAAAGACAAAGCAAAACACTTTAAACATCAACATAATAGCATGTTAAGCTACAATAATGATCGATTGTGCAAATAAGGTGTTTGTGTGTAGCATTTCCCGTGACACATGTGTCCTGAAGTGGCTGTGCCAACCATGAGAGGGTCAATTACAAACAAGGTCTAATCATGGCTGTCTCCTGCAGGCTGATCACTGCTGACAGTGAATAAGTGGCTGGGGGTTTGTGGAGGGGATGACGTTGTTCCAAGGGTCCAACGATATTATTAAGGCTGACAATGAAAATCTCAGCAAGGTCAATCTCTTTTTAACAGCCATTCCCAGATCCTGCCATCTTACTCTGCTGATTTACGGACCATCAGTGCCCGTCTGTGGGAATTTACTGTTCCTGCCTCGATGGATACAGTAAAGCTGCTGATTTCACAGAAAGATGAGTAAAGCAGGTGCTGTTGCTCAGCATAGTAGTTTGAATGTGGTCACAAAAACACCCACAGACACTCACAAATTAGAAATATTGTACTCGTAATATTGTACATAATTGTACATAATTTCCTTAATGTGGAGGCTTTTCTTACACTACCATTCAAAAGTATGTGCTCAGCACGATTTTGTTTTTTTGTTTTTATTTTAAATAAAGACCTTTTAACCAATAAATAATATTAATACTATAAAGAAAGGGCAAAATAAACTGATCAAAAGTGACAGTAAAGACATTTATAATGTAACAAAAAAATTGCGGTTTCAAATAAAAGCTGTTCTTTTCAATAATCTTGAAAAAATGAATCACGGTTTCCTTAAAAACATTAAGCAGCACATACATAAATGAAATGTAATATAAAGTACAAGTGAAATAAACCATTTTCATATTTATTGTGTTAAAATGATAAATTTTGTCCCAGAACTGTAACATAATTTCCCTCACAACAATTCTTTTGATCAAAATTAAGAACAAGTTTTATTAAAAGTAGGACACATAAAGTGCACATAAATCTGTAAAATTAGTCTACCATTTTATTTTTGAAAATGTTAATGTAATTTCCACTAGCACCTTTTCCACCACAGAATGATATCGCTAAACTCGTACATTTTTTCTCTGTGTTTTCAGCTCATAAGCATTTTTATTGTAATACAGAGAGAGCGCATGTGCAAGGTTGCCAGGATGGAAACATCAAGTAAACCACAGGACGTAAGATTTAAACTCTTGAAATCTGGCAACCACAACCAGGAAAGCTTGTGGAAGCTTGTTACCAATGCAAAATAACACAAATGCCAAATTAAAATTAAACGTTTTCCGGATAAATAAACAGCTGGCAAATATCGCAGACGATTAAGCTTAATAAAAAACTGCTTCAGAATTAGCTATGAAAGCTGAGCGATCGACCTCTGCAGCTCTGGCAGCAACCTTTAGCCCACCACCATGAGCTGCCAAATTCAGGGCCAAATAAGAGCTTTCATATCTTTATGCAAAGTTAAGGGCCGTAACCCACTGTCCTCAAGCTCCACTCCATTAGCACAGAGCGGAGCAGACCTGAGCTCCTCCAGGATGGCAACAGGTCTGATGGAAACCCATCTTACCGCTGACCTCCATCTGAATAGAGTCAGCCAGGCTGCTAATAGACTTCCCCCTTGAGTCGCGATTATTTAGAGTGTCGAGCGGTTCAATTCAGGCCGGATTTCGCAGTGTACCCCTCCCAGCGGGGTCGTCGCTTCACCTTCCAAGCGAATAACAGAAACAATTCCGTAAGAGAAATTAATTTTCTCAGAGCAGCTTTAATTTACACGCCGTGTGGAATGCCAATCATGCCGAATGTGTGATGTTGGGTGCAGCCTCTGGGTCGCAGTTATTTTTGCTTCCTGGTAGAAGTATTAATGCACTTATCAAAACATTTGTTTTAGGATCCCTCTCACTGTGCAGAGGTGAAAGAAGGGTGTTTTCCAGATAGCATGTGCTCTCCCAGAGGCTGGAAGATTAGCCGCTCTGTAAATAAGCTAAGGGGGAGGGGGAGGAAGAGGAAAACAGCAGATATGCAGAAAGAAGGAAAGATTTAAAAAAAAAAAGGTTGGACCCACTGAGCAGGTGGTGGGCAAATGTAAGACTTTATAAGCATTTCATTTTTAGGTCTGTAATTGATTTTGACAGAGGGAATTACGGTCAAGCTGCTAACGGCTGTAAACATTCATCACGTTTGAACTCTGCTGTTGGTGAGGAGGAAGATCCATATGTGCAACTTGCATTAAACACCTTTGACCTAATCGTATCACCAACATGCAGCAGTGACACCTTATACAAGTGTCAACATCTGCATTAAAGGAAAAGAACAACCACCTGATTATGCATTTGAGGATGGCTGGATATTCATGATGGATTTGCAATGATTTTGTTGTCAATATTATTTATTTATTTATAAGATGTATTTAGCAACATCTAGGTTATGATGAGTTATGACATACTGAGTAAATAGCATGCATGTAGAAAACAAATTTTCATTTTATATAGATGTGCAACAGTCGGGTTTTGGAAGTAAAAGTGCCTTTCATTTTCTCAATAGAGAAATTGATTTTGAATAATAACTGAAAAACATTTAAAGACAGACAGACCTACTGTGAGCTCTGAGGCTGTTAATCAATGGTATACTCTTCTGTTGAGGCCATCATCAACCTCTGTTTTAAATAATCATATTTAACAGCTCAATCCCTTGTGAAAAACTACATTACCCATGATGCTAAGGGTGGGCGGTATGACCAAAATTTTATATCACAATATGAGTAATTTTATTTCACGGTAACGATATGTGACCCTGGACGACAAAACCAGTCAGAAGTGTCAATTTTTCGAAATTGAGATTTATACACCATCTGAAAGCTGAATAAATAAGTTTTCTATTGATGTAAGGTTTGTTAGGACAGGACAATATTTGGGCTGAGATACAACTATTTGAAAATCTGGAATCTGAAGTCCTTAGCAATGCATATTACTAATCAAAAATGCATTTTTTTTTTATATTTACGGTAGGAAATTTACTAAATATCTTCATGGAACATGATCTTTACTAAATGTCCTAATGAATTTTGGCATAAAAGAAAAATTTATAATTTTGACTCATACAATGTATTTTTGGCTATTGCTACAAATATCCCCGTGCTACTTATGACTAGTTTTTTGCTCCAGGGTCACATATATAATAGAAGATATGTTATACACTACCATTGAAAAGTTTGGAAAGAAAGAAACTGATACATTCCGTTTCTGGTTAAAAATTTTGTAGCAAAAACATGTTTATGCTAATTTCTGTAAATCATTTCAAACTGCTTCAAGAAAACAATTACGTTTCAAGAATTACAATTACGCACATAACTGTAAATGATCAAATATAATGTTAAAATCTTCCTGTGCTTATTAAGTGAGTAAAAGTGCAAGAAACATCCTTATTTACTTATACTTCGTAATGTGCATTTAAAGAACAAAACCAGAGAAAGAATAATCCTTTGAAACGATTAAAATAGACAATATCAATATACATATAAAAAAACATCAAATGACTGAAAACATAGATAAATAATATATTATATACTATCAAATATTCTGGCTATATTGTTCAGTCCTAGTATACAGCAAGTCCCTCATTATGTCAGATTTATAGAAGCATAGCTTTTTTTAAATAAGAATGTTTTTTGCTTCCGCATCTTTTAAGACATTTATATGTAAATGACCTCTGGCTTTGGCTAAACCTTTGCATGTGACCTTTTGCATTTCTCAGGGAAGGCCAAGTAGCTGCATACCAAATATGAATTGATAAGTAAATGCAACACTGTTGCTCTAAATGAGCAATTGTGACATCTCATAAAAATTCTCAGTGGACCTTATCCTATTTTCCATGATATGTGCCCTTTAAATCGTAAGCGATGTTTCAGATGTTACCTGTGTGTTGGCTCGCAGTCTCAGACACATGCCTCCGGAGCCCGTGCCGTCACCCTGCTCAGAGGGGTTCAGGTGGCGACTGAACCGTGGCAGTGGGACGGCTGGATGACTGTCAGCAAGGAACATGTTGGCAGGTGCTGGTATGATAACAGCATTGGTCACGGGACCTGTTGGAGAGATGAGATGGATTAAAATATCAGTTCTCAATGAAAACTGCAGCAGTTTAGTAAAGCTTTGTGAATATTGAAATCTTGGAAGGAAAACAGTCCATTTTAACACAAACCGTTTCCTCAGTCAAAATAATTAATATAGCAAAATAACTTCAACTTCAATGTTTCAAATAAAATGTAAAAAATCATATCGGTGAAATAGTGCTCCATCGTTATTTGGTGTAACAGATATATTTATGTAAAAGTGAACAACATACCCCGACCTGTACTTATTAAAATATATAAAAGAAATCATACAAAATGTTTTATAATATTTTAAATTATTTAAGACAAATGGGACAAACCTAGTGGTTTGAATGATAGTGGCAAAGATTGGTAAAGATTTAAAAATGACAATTAATTAACATTTTGGGGCTGCAATGTGATCCTTAAATTGAGTCTTTTAATGTCATCTAATAATAATTCTAAATATTCTTGACAATATTTTTTGTTATATCAACTATTCCTACACTGAATGACATTAGTGAGCGTTTTCTGTAAATCATGGTAAAAATGTATGAGTCTATGTTTTTTGCTACAAATAAATAAATTAAATTAAACGGAACACATAGTAAATAGCAATAATAACAATATATTAAGAAATGAAGGATCATGTTACACTGAAGATTGAAGTAATGACTGCTTTCTATTGTAATATATTTTAAAATGTAATTTATTTCTGTGATGGCAAAGCTGAATTTTCAACTGTAATAACATTTCACTGACATCAAACAAATGGAGTCTTGGTGAGCAAAAGAGACTTCCAAAAACATATATACTGTATATATACCTATATACAGTGTGTGTGTGTGTGTGTGTGTGTATATATATATATATATCCAAATTCAAAATATATATACACATACACTAGTCGACTATCCATTTAAAACCAGAAAATCTCAAAGTTCTTTCCACTTCAGTTTTCTCCTCTACTGAGTGGAATTGGATTGGAAGCTGTGGAGATAAAACCAGCAGATAATCTTTTACAACATTGCACTCTGAGGCACTAAAGAGCTCTTCACCTCCCGCTTACAATGTTGGACATTTTTATTTGCCCATTACTGTCAGTGTAGAACATACCAGCACCAATCACAGCAGCATCTGTGTGTCTGAAGCCCGTCTTTCACACTGACCGAAACACACTGGCAGGAGAAAGTTTGCCTTCATTGAGCTGACGCAGTGTCTACACACTCTTAGGAGTATAACAGCGTTCCTGCAGTTCACCTGAGATTAATTAACAACAACCAGGTCCAACTAAACTTCTGGCATCTGCTGTCTATTCTCCTCTATAAAAGAGCTAAACACAAATCATCTGCACCGGTGAACTACATTAGCTCAGGTACTAAACATCACCCTAAAGCAGACTGATGGATCAAAACAAAAGCTTGTAAAGACCAGATAATCATGTTCTTCAGCATGATCTGAGAATGATCTAAAAAGCATTTTGTGCTTCACTGAAAGCAGGAACATCTGAGCTTTGGTACAAAGGAATTTTGATAAATTAAAACAGAAATAGAAAATATATTACACACTACTGTTCAAATGTTTAAAAGTTTAGAAAGAAAAAAACATAACATTTATTCAGCCAGAATCATAGCCCTTGGATCAATGGATATGATTGGATGAACATTTTATGGTCCTAGGCCTTCCAAAGACTATATAAATAAATATAAACAAATTTAGACCAGTTAACTTAGTGATTGTGAAGAGATCAGAATGTGAAGAGACTTTCAACCAGCATAACAAAACATGTTTTTGAACCAAATCACCTACCCTGCCTTTAAACTGACCAAAATGACAGGAAAAAAAACATTTTTAATGGTATGCAATATTTCTATTTCAAATATATGCTGTTCTTTTAATTTATAAAAGAATACTGATTTCCACTAAATTTTTAAGTAGCACAAACTTTTCCAAATTGATTAATAAGAAAAAAAAAATTCTTGAGCACTAAATCAGCATATTAGAATGATTTCTGAAGAATCATGTGACACTGAAGACTGGAGCAATGATGCTGAAAATTCAGCTTTGCATCACAGGAATAAATTACATTTTAAAATATCTTACAATAGAGAAAAGTTATTTTAGATTGTACTAATATTTCACATTATTACTGTTTTTAACAAGTTTCTGTCAGCTAAATACAGCATAAGAGACTATATATATATATATTTTTTTTTTAATTTTTTATTTTTTATTAGCATTAAATTCAGTAAAAATTGGAATTGAAAAATGTACAAATAAAATATGAAAAATCCAAAATAGAAGCATTTTTTCAAAGATCTTTGGACCCCACTATATATCAACATTATATTGAACCCACAGGTGCACATAAAAAAATTCACCAAAATATTTAATAAACAAGCCAAATATATTATATTAAATATATACAAACAAATATATATTTTTTAGCAAAATCCTAAATCTATTTCCATGAATTGCAGGTCTGCATTAGATTCTGACACAGATTCTCAATATGTTCGCAGACTTTTGGACCTAATTTAAAGAAAATAAAATGTATGCAAATATGCCGTATTTAAATGCTGCATACAGTACATTGGTCAATTTTTTATTTATTTTTTTTTAAACAATGAAACTGAAAAAACTGAACCACGTCAATGTAAGATCAGACATGCACCAGCAAGAGCTCCAAGTTTCCATAAAAGCCCAGAAAATGCCAGTGATTTTCCATCAGGAATTGATGAAACCCCAGCAAACATAATTAAGGTAAGTATCCACACTTCAAAGATGCTGTGTGGTAACTGTTTTCAACAGCACAATTTTGTCCCGTCATCCTGATATCCTCTAAAGATTAATCATTTGGAATTGAAAAATGTACAAATAAAATATGAAAAATCCAAAATAGAAGCATTTTTTCAAAGATCTTTGGACCCCACTATATATCAACATTATATTGAACCCACAGGTGCACATAAAAAAATTCACCAAAATATTTAATAAACAAGCCAAATATATTATATTAAATATATACAAACAAATATATATTTTTTTAGCAAAATCCTAAATCTATTTCCATGAATTGCAGGTCTGCATTAGATTCTGACACAGATTCTCAATATGTTCGCAGACTTTTGGACCTAATTTAAAGAAAAGAAAATGTATGCAAATATGCCGTATTTAAATGCTGCATACAGTACATTGGTCAATTTTTTATTTATTTTTTTTGAAACAATGAAACTGAAAAAACTGAACCACGTCAATGTAAGATCAGACATGCACCAGCAAGAGCTCCAAGTTTCCATAAAAGCCCAGAAAATGCCAGTGATTTTCCATCAGGAATTGATGAAACCCCAGCAAACATAATTAAGGTAAGTATCCACACTTCAAAGATGCTGTGTGGTAACTGTTTTCAACAGCACAATTTTGTCCCGTCATCCTGATATCCTCTAAAGATTAATCATTGCATAATTTCACAGAAAGAGACAGAGAGAGGAGATCTATCACACAGAAGAGTCTGTTGGCAGATTAGATTAGACTCATAAACTGTGTTGGCGTTTGATAGAAAAAATTAAAAAATGAGCTCCATCACTCACACGGACTGAGTCATTCCAGACGCTGATGACATCAAAAGTTAAAACTGGCCACACAGGAAGCATCCCGCCAGGCTGCGATTGTTTGTTAAGGGGTTTTCAGTTCCCCTGGCACAAGTCGCAGGACATCATTAGATTAAAATAAGATAATAAAATAATCATAATTAAAAAAATAAAATGCATGAGTGTGTGCCCATGTGGTCTAATTAAAAACGCAATAGCTGGGCTGCTGTACGCACGAAAACCGATATGGAGATGAACATCAGGCTGTGTTCATTCGCCTTCATTTTTGTTTTGAAGCCATTAAAGAAAGCGACTTGACTCTTCCGTTTCCTCTGAAGCCTTTCGACTCAGAATTGTTGATTTATTGAGGCCAGTCAAATGAACACAAAGCCACTTTTGCAATCGGAGCTTCCGAGGCGGCCCCACGAAAAGAAAAGACGGTGATAAATAGGTTTTTTTGCAGAGCAGCGGCTCAGTGAACTGTGCCTACATTAATCCCTGTTTCAAAGATGCCAAAACAATTATGATAAAACAGGTAAGCAGTGATGCAGCGGCAGACGCCCGGAGGACGAGCTGGTCTCTCGGCAGTGCGGACTTGGCGTGTCGCTCCTTTCTAAACGCAATTACATTATATGGGTCTTTTCATCAGTTCAACCTGGATCAGAACTGTTAAGAAAGGATCCAGAGCCCACGTTTTACACAAGCCCGCTTTCAGGCCTACAATACCACCATCTTGCTTTAAATATTAATTTTTCATAATTAATTGCACAAAATGAACAAATTAACTAAAAATGTGTAGACGTAAAATTAAAAATACAAATGGAAGCTTTTTCACTTGTGGATCCCATTGTATGCGTAACATAACAAAAGGGACTGAGATGTTTATAACTTTATGAATGATGGCATTCAAATTGAATGAAAATCTATGGGTGTAGATTCCACGTCAGTCTGCTAATAAGTACATAACAAAT
This sequence comes from Sinocyclocheilus grahami, assembly GCF_001515645.1. Classification (NCBI taxonomy): domain Eukaryota; kingdom Metazoa; phylum Chordata; class Actinopteri; order Cypriniformes; family Cyprinidae; genus Sinocyclocheilus; species Sinocyclocheilus grahami. Next base: position 103,078 of record NW_015505344.1, on the reverse strand, counting down.
GAATGCAATGAATTTCACCAGCAGAAATTCCTCAGAAGGTGCACATGTGAAGAAATGAGTTTGATGGCATGACAGCAGTCATCTCAAATGTAATAATGACAAATATTTCAAATCAAGTAAATCCCCTTTGAAAGACCCCTGTGAAAACGTTTGGCATATTTTCAACACAGTGAAGCTCCATGATTGTTTGGTTTTTCATATTTTCAGGAACACACGAGACTATTTCATTCAGATGGGATTTGGGAAATGATTGATTCCCTTCGAATTTTAATTATTCGTTTGTTCGAGACTTTGATTTATATTTAGTCCCGGTTTGCATCTCTTGAGTGTTTGAGTAATCAAAAGGGGAAACTGTGATGACCTCCAAAAGCTTTTCTGAGTGACTGTACAACAAATGCAATAATCACAGATACCATACAATAAAATAAAGATTACAGTATGTGTGTGGCACATTTATGCACCTACACATAGAGAGAAAGTCATGATCTAAAGATGAAATGAATGATTTTTTAGCTTGAGATTTTGCTGGCAAGTTCAATTAACACCGGATTAATATTTCAAAATAACAATACTACAGATGAAAAAGATGGTTTGGTGCATCCCACATCTTGTGTCACGCTGTATTATGTTCAATGCCACTCATCTGGATCAAGGCTAAAAGATAACATACATGCAGGAGACATTTCAAATCAAGCAGCGACTTACAGGGTGAACCGGGCTGATACGCATTATTATTTTTGGTGGAGAATGCGGGAGGCATAACATGAATGTTAATGAGGGTTTTAAGACCTCCTGTAGTAAAATTAAGGACGCCTGCGGGTGGATTTACAGCACTCGAACATGGAAATGGTGAGGGAACCCCCCTCATATATTCCCTTGGCACAACTCCAGTTTGCTCGCTGAAATTCATCAGAATTATTTAATTTGACTGCTGCATATAGAGAAATGTCAAAGCTGAACTGTACTTAAAGGGATAGGTTACCCAAAAATGAAAAATCTGTCATCATTTGTTCACTCTCAGTTGAATATAATAGTTTGGTCTTGTTCATTTTACCCTCTAATATTATAGTAATGTACCAAATGAGAAGCTTCCCTGTATAGTTACAGCATTAGCTGGGAGAGATTTAGCTATCGGTATAGGCAGATTTCATTCTGAATAATCGGTAGCGGCAGAAATTTTTTTTAGTATCGGTGTATATTTACAGTACTAGTTGCTCTTTTTGTAAAATTAAAAGAAAAATACACTAACGTTTTAAGCTTTTAAGAATGTTTGATTTAGTATTTATTTCTATTTTTCTCTTTAATTTTTTTTTGTATAATTTTCTTTTGCTTATAATCTATTAGTTATTTTAATTTTAGTTTTATAGTATTTTAGAACTAAAATTTAAGCATTACATTTTTAAAGTAAATTTAAAGTTAATACACTAACTGAAATTCAAAAATGTTGAACAATGTCAAATTTCTCAGTACACTGATGTGTTTTTAAGTCTTTATGTTCCAAGTTTTACAATACATCACATACCCAAAACTTGAAAAGTATCCAAAAAAAGTATTTTAGTGTGTTTTTATTATTTAATTAAACAAAAATATGTTTTATTAATGATAACAATACTGCATGAAAAGCTCCATAAAGTATCATGCTATAAGTGACTCATACGTTATAATAAAGTAAATATTATAAAGATGCAGCCCAACGAGCAGCACCGCAGCAGGGCTCTGAACACGTGAACTGATTCAGCCCCATTTATGAAGCATTTTGTGAATTATACACACCACTGAAGACATGATGGCAACGACTGCTGATGGCCTTGTAATAATGCGTTGCATTATGTTACTAGCCATTCAGCCGTGCAGTCTGTTCATTCTCATCTGCTCAAATACATGCTTTTAAGAAAAACACCTGGAAGCAGGTTGGCTGAACAAAGCGTGACCAGGCTTCATGGAAGTAATGCCATAAGCGTCTGTCTCAGGGAAAGAACCAGACTGGAAGTGACATTTCTAAGATTTATCGAAGGTTGTCATTCAGCAAAATGAGAGAGAAATATACCACTTTGCAGGTTGGCTGAACAAAGCGTGACCAGGCTTCATGGAAGTAATGCCATAAGCGTCTGTCTCAGGGAAAGAACCAGACTGGAAGCGACATTTCTAAGATTTATCGAAGGTTGTCATTCAGCAAAATGAGAGAGAAATATACCACTTCTACAAAAGTGGGAACATTTTTATAACACTTTAAACTCCATAAAATGCCAGCCGGTGAAGAGTAGGCAACCTCCACAAAACTACTTACGGTCGCTAGATTTGAAGAATCAAAATAAATGTGCCAATTTCGGTTTGTTTTGTTTAGTTTTTTTTTTCATTGACAAGGGAGTTCAATAATGTGTCCACATCAGGAGGAATCTCAAGTAGAAAAAGAAGAATTTTTTCTGTGTGTGTGAGTGTGAGTGTGAGTTTATGTGAGTGTATGTGAGTGAGTGAGTGAGTGTGTGTGTATGTGTGTGTGTGTGTGTGTGTGTGTGTGTGTGTGTCTAGTAGAGGGAAGGATGAGCGATAATGAAAGATATGCACATCCATGTAATATGCTTCAATCAGTCTAACGCAAAGTTGTTTTTGTTTTGCTAATAAATGCAATCTGCTAAATGAAATAAAGTATTTGAAAACAAATAGCTAATGAATAATCATGAACTCAGGAAAAGTAGAGAGAAATCAGCTCCAAATAAGAATAAATACACACTTATCGCAACTTTTGGGCAAGTTGGTATTTAATTAATTAAATCTTTTTCTTTTCTTTTTTTATAAATATTGATATTGACTGATTTTAATCACAAGAATATTTATAAGATTTCTCTCCTTTTGTCCGGTTTTTTTTTTTTTACCTTTATCATTTTTACCTGGGATAAGAATATATGGAGGCTTATAAATTTAAAAGAAAATCATGAATACATAGATACATTAATAAGATAAAATGACCAATATTCAATATTTATAAATATTGATATTGACTGATTTTAATCACAAGAATATTTATAAGATTTCTCTCCTTTTGTCCGGTTTTTTTTTTTTTACCTTTATCATTTTTACCTGGGATAAGAATATATGGAGGCTTATAAATTTAAAAGATCCAAAATGCATTCATAAAAAAGAAAATGAATTTTACAATAAGATTCTATTTGTAACAAATGAGTTAACTACATTAGTTAACATGAACGATACTACAGCATTTATTAATCTTAGTTCATTTCAACATTTGGTAATAATAAAATCAAGCTCATCTTTTAAAGAGATAGTTCACCCAAAAATGAAAACTCTGCCATTTACTCACCCTCAAGTTGCTCCAAACCTGCATGAGTTTATTCTGTGGCACACAAATGACAAAGAAAATATTTTGAAGAATGTGGGTAACCAAACAGTTTCTGGCATCCACTGACTTTCATAGTATTTTTTTCATATATGTGGACCAGCAGCTATTTGGTTACCCACATTCTTCAAAATATCTTTTTTTGTGTGTGTGTGTTTAACAGAAGAAAAAAAAACTCCCAAACTTCCAAACAGGTTTGAGGAGGAAAAAGACAGATTTTTCATTTTTGGGTGAACTATCCCTTTAACATTTGTTAATGCACTATGATCTAAAATAAACAATAAATAACTAAATAAATGCTGTAAAAGGATATTGTTCAATGTTAGTTCTTATTAGCATAAAGTAATGTTAGCAAATGAGACCTTACTATAAAGTGCTACCATAAAATAGTACATTTTACCTAAAATGTATGTGTACGATGTTCAAAATTGTTCACTTAATTTCTTTGTCAGTTAGAGGCTGTGTTAAAAGGCAGCTCACTAGGTTTTGGAGCAATAAACACTCCCGAATTAAACTCCACTGAGTCATGAAATGTAGTTTGTGTGCTGCGTACTTAGGCGAAAGTATTATTCTTTGTTGTGGGCAATCAGGGCCGGCTAATTATCTCCCACTCAATCATGGCAATTGATTCACGGGATACTGGCTCCACTCCTAGAATTACACTAATGGTGCAGGCTACTCCGACACGCAGTCATAAATCGTGTGTGCCGGCTTCTCGGGTCACATAACGTGGCGCTTGGGAGTGACGGGGAAAAGCGCAAAGAGATGGGTAACATGCACACTCTGCCAGCGCACTGCAGAGACACCTGGCATGACGACACCCCAGAGGGAATGGGGCCGAATGGATGTAAAGTTTGTGGCCGTCATTCTGCCAAATGTCCAAGAGGCTTCCTTCCCAAAGGCTTTGAGCTTTTTCTTTAATCTTGCTTTTGGGCCAAACCTGATTTGAATGGTGCTTACACACCACATTTCTGTTACTACTATAGCAGCCATTTGACATGACTCCTTAAAATCTCCCATGGAAAAACTAAATATTTTTCATAAATTGCTAGTTTTTCATGTTAGAAGTAGGGAAATTACACCTAAGGAATGGCAAAAAGCCTAGAGATGCACCATAAAAAAAAAAAAAATAAATAAATAAATACAAATTTAAATTTGAACTGAAAACAAAACCAAGAACAAAAACAACATTTAACAATAAATTAATCACATTTATTTAATAATCAACACTTAGTTGCATATAAACTAGCAAGTAGAAATATATGTTGACATACATTTATACAACAGTTCTCTCTTGTTCTTGAATCTGATTGGCTGAGTGCCGTTTCCAGCCGTGCGATATTCTACTGATAACAGCATTCCAACCGTTTCACCGTTTGTATCACTCTGTTTGCAGTATTTCTCACAGCCTGTCATGGCTGACACCCAAACTTATTATAATTTTATAAATACTGTTTTTGTGTCACGGAATGTAGTTTTAAGAGTTTTTAGGTGAGAATTGATTTGTTTAGACTTCAAATATGCGGTTTGTTAATAAAGATAATGTCTATTTGAAAATGTGCTTCGATGTTTTCGTAGATGTGAGCTTTTAATACATCATTTTAAACCGTCGTTACAAGTTCTAAATTAGTTTTCAAATTAGTAACGGAGGCTTGGGCTCAGCTGTTGAACTGTCAGCTTGAGATTTGAATCAGTGGTGGAAGGAAATAGTTCCGTAAAAAAAGAAGGTTTTTAAAGGCATTCCTTTGTTCTCGCTTTTTTTTATTGAAAAAACTGTTGCATAAACGCAATATCATGCGAGTAGTCGTGTGATATGGTTGTATTGCATGCTGTGATTACCTGCAGCCTCGTGCCTACACCAGAAACACAGCCGTGCTGATATACAGCCATATCACACTGCTACTCGTGAGATGCTGCTCATATATTCATACATATATATATTAGGGGTGGAACGGTTCAACTTACTCACGGTTTGGTTTGTATCACGGTTTTAGAGTCACGGTTTCGGTACGGTTCGGTGTGTGCTATGTTTAGGTAAAAACTATACTGTCAAATAAAAATAAAGAAAATAAGAATAATCTATCTAACTACAAGCAACAGCACAAATAAATACAATAGATTAAAGATACAAATAAAATAAACAGTGATTTTCAGGTTTTTTTAGGTAGGTCTAACATTAGTTTTTAGGTACAGAAATTGAATAAAGTAATGAAATGTAAAACAGCATTGCATATTTGACTGTATAAATTAAAGATGAATCTTTATTAAAGTTACAAAAGCTATTCAATCAAAAGCAGTGAGTGATTTCTTTGTTGTTGCTGTTTGATTAATATTAAGAAAGTGCTGTCACTTTAAATCAAAACATTTATTTGAGAAGCAAAATGACGAGAAATGTCGTTTTCTATGAAATTGATCAAAATGAAATGAATTTATGCATAAAACAATAACAAATATTTGCCAATGGGCTCCGAAAATGAACGTAATTCAAAGGGAAAGCATGTTTTCATTCCCCATTGACAGATGTTTGTTTTTGTTTTAAGCATAAACTCACTTTTTGTGTTCAGTTTCTTAGAGAACAAGACTTCATATCTTCATTCTGCATATCAAGTAAATGTATATTGATTTAAGGATGTTTAGATGTTTGTACTGGAAAACAAGACAAAAATACTGAGCAAGATACTCATTTTTTGCAGTGCATGCAACATTTAATGCAATGACTTTATGAAATGAAGACTTTCTGTTCTTTTTAAGGCTTTATTTTGGATTGCAATCACGAGGCATGATATATTTCACAAAGTTTCCACATGCGTGTTAGGTGTCAGACAACCTTTTATGTGTAAATTAAACGAAATAAATAAACACTGTATGTGTTGCCTTTGTTTCATGTTGTATTTCATCTGAATACCTAAAAGAAATCAAGATGGGGCAAATACATTTTCACAGCACTGTATTCTTTTATAGCCAACTGCATCAGAATGACAGGCGCTTGAATAATTTTTTGCACTAATCTGGTTTATTATAGACAACTGTTCAACATATATTTAAGACATACAGTGGGGAAAAAAAGTATTTAGTCAGCCACCAATTGTGCAAGTTCTCCCACTTAAAAAGATGAGAGAGGCCTGTAATTTTCATCATAGGTATACTTCAACTATGAGAGACAAAATGAGAAAAAAAATCCAGAAAATCACATTGTAGGATTTTTAAAGAATTTATTTGCAAATTATGGTGGAAAATAAGTATTTGGTCAATAACAAAATTTCATCTCAATACTTTGTTATATACCCTTTGTTGGCAATGACAGAGGTCAAACGTTTTCTGTAAGTCTTCACAAGGTTTTCACACACTGTTGCTGGTAATTTGGACCATTCCTCCATGCAGATCTCCTCTAGAGCAGTAATGTTTTGGGGCTGTCGCTGGGCAACACAGATTTTCAACCCCCTCCAAAGATTTTCTATGGGGTTGAGAGCTGGAGACTGGCTAGGCCCCTCCAGGACCTTAAAATGCTTCTTACAAAGCCACTCCTTCGTTGCCCGGGCGGTGTGTTTGGGATCATTGTCATGCTGAAAGACCCAGACACGTTTCATCTTCAATGCCCTTGCTGATGGAAGGAGGTTTTCACTCAAAATCTCACGATACATGGCCCCATTCATTCTTTCATTTACACGGATCAGTCGTCCTGGTCCCTTTGCAGAAAAACAGCCCCAAAGCATGATGTTTCCACCCCCATGCTTCACAGTAGGTATGGTGTTCTTTGGATGCAACTCAGCATTCTTTCTCCTCCAAACACGACAAGTTGAGTTTTTACCAAAAAGTTATATTTTGGTTTCATCTGACCATATGACATTCTCCCAATCCTCTTCTGGATCATCCAAATGCTCTCTAGCAAACTTCAGACAGGCCTGGACATGTACTGGCTTAAACAGGGGGACACGTCTGGCACTGCAGGATTTGAGTCCCTGGCAGCGCAGTGTGTTACTGATGGTAGCCTTTGTTACTTTGGTCCCAGCTCTCTGCAGGTCATTCACTAGGTCCCCCCATGTGGTTCTGGGATTTTTGCTCACAGTTCTTGTGATAATTTTGACCCCACGGGGTGAGATCGTGCGTGGAGCCCCAGATCGAGGGAGATTATCAGTGGTCTTGTATGTCTTCCATTTTCTAATAATTGCTCCCACAGTTGATTTCTTCACACCAAGCTGCTAACCTATTGCAGATTCAGTCTTCCCAGCCTGGTGCAAGTCTACAATTTTGTTTCTGGTGTCCTTTGACAGCTCTTTGGTCTTGGCCATAGTGGAGTTTGGAGTGTGACTGTTTGAGGTTGTGGACAGATGTCTTTTATACTGATAACGAGTTCAAACAGATGCCATTAATACAGGTAACCAGTGGAGGACAGAGGAGCCTCTTAAAAAAGAAGTTACAGGTCTGTGAGAGCCAGAAAGCTTGCTTGTTTGTAGGTGACCAAATACTTATTTTACAGAGGAATTTACCAATTAATTCTTTAAAAATCCTACAATGTGATTTTCTAGACTTTTTTTCTCATTTTGTCTCTCATAGCTGAGGTATACCTATGATGAAAATTACAGGCCTCTCTCATCTTTTTAAGTGGGAGAACTTGCAAAATT
>NW_015505344.1:82820-92951 GCF_001515645.1 Sinocyclocheilus grahami | reverse complement strand
GCATGATTTGAGTCCCTGGCGGCGCAGTGTGTTACTGATGGTAGCCTTTGTTACTTTGGTCCCAGCTCTCTGCAGGTCATTCACTAGGTCCCTCCGTGTGGTTCTGGGATTTTTGCTCCCAGTTCTTGTGATCATTTTGACCCCACTGGGTGAGATCTTGCGTGGAGCCCCAGATCGAGGGAGATTATCAGTGGTCTTGTATGTCTTCCATTTTCTAATAATTGCTCCCACATTTGATTTCTTCACACCAAGCTGCTTACCTATTTCAGATTCAGTCTTCCCAGCCTGGTGCAGGTCTACAATTTTGTTTCTGGTGTCCTTTGACAGCTCTTTGGTCTTGGCCATGGTGGTAACCGAGTTCCTGATAACGAGTTCAAACAGATGCCATTAATACAGGTAACGAGTGGAGGACAGAGGAGCCTCTTAAAGAAGTTGTTACAGGTCTGTGAGAGCCAGAAATCTTGCTTGTTTGTAGGTGACCAAATACTTATTTTACCGAGGAATTTACCAATTAATTCTTTAAAAATCCTACAATGTGATTTTCTGGATTTTTTTCTCATTTTGTCTCTCATAGTTGAGGTATACCTATGATGAAAATTACAGGCCTCTCTCATCTTTTTAAGTGGGAGAACTTGCACAATTGGTGGCTGACTAAATACTTTTTTGCCCCACTGTATATATCACCAGGTCAAGAAACATGAACTCAATTTGAGGCCGTGTCTATTAAAATCCGAAAAGTCCATCCCATCTGATAATCCAGTGGCAGTCAGACAGTCAGCGAGCATGAGAATGGACCACCATTTGGTTTTCAGCCGTCTGAGTGTTCTCTGAACCCTCTTTTCTTTCAGAGTGCTCTTGTCTTTAGGTCAGATGGGATTAAGAGATTAGATGAGCAGTAGTTAATTGCCAGTGCTGAGTAATTAACACAAGGGTCAACAAACCTGACCTCTTCTGCATGACACAACGACTTTTGAACTAATCAATCGATGTCTGGAGAGTAACTAAAACATAACTTTCAGTCGTGTGACAGTTATTCAACTGATTTTCCAGCTACTTTTAACATGCTGATTTGCTGCTCAAGGAACATTTCTTATTAATATCAATATTGAAAATAGTTGTGCTTAGTGTTATATAGTAGAAAAGAGTTGTGCTTGTAATATGCTTAATATTTTTGTCTACTTTCAGAATTCTTTGATGAACAAAATCTCAGACTCCAAATGTTTTAATGTTAGTGTGGACATGGTGGAAAAACAGATGGTGAGTGAAAGTGGCAGAGAAAAAAAAAGTGCACAACCCAAGCTGTCCAAAGCATGAACACACTAAATATTTCAATTGAAGTCATAAGCAAATAGTTTCATAAGCTAGGATTGCCATGTCAAGTTGTTTGACAGATTGCTTGCACTGTTTAATGAGGTTGAAACTAATTTATCGGCACGACACTACATTTTGCTGTAATATTCTCTTCTGTAAGTGATATAAACTCAAAGTAATATGTTTCCATTATGCAAAATAGCACAACGTAACAGCAAGTGAGCAATTAAATGTCATAGCCTTCACATACTTCAAATGAACACTCACTGAAGCCACTAACCTGGCAAAAAGCTTGGCAAATCCAGTAATTACTTGACTCAACCTGGTAGCTTGTAATCAGAACATGGTTTCCTGGCAGACTTATAAAAATCCCTGGGCACTCTTATTCCCATTGTCAGCCAATCAAGGTCTTTTCAGAGTGTATAGAGCAATATGCATCAGAAACTCCTTGTCACAAGTCATATCAAACAACCAGGGCCAGCTGAATCTGTTGGAGTAACTTTTGCCATAGAACATTCTCATTAGGGCTGCGCAAAAAATCGAATGCGCTTGTCATGCGCATCTCGTCAGCTTCTGTGATTAGTAGTAAATCTCCAGCACGTGCTTTCAGATGGAGCGGCATTTACTACACAGAGCCGAAGTTCACGGACAAGCTTCGCAAAATCGCGTTCATAATCGGCAATGAATCGCCTGCGATTTTGAACGCGATTTTGCGTAGCTTGTCAGTTAACTGGCTTTACTGACGAGATACGCATGAAAATCGCATTTGATTTTTTTGCACAGCCCTAATTCTCATTAACTTATTACAGGGAAAATCCCCATGGAGCACCCTGTGATAGGTGCCTCGCTCAAGGGCACAACAGTGAGCCTCATGGCTCGCTCCTTGCAGGTATCGAACCAGCAGCCCTTTCAATTTCCTCCTGCGTCTCAACCACGACAACATCCCACCCTCACAAAAGTAAGGTCAAGAAATAAGGTTAAATAAAAAAAATCTTGCATTACTTGTATCTTTGTCTACGGCTAGGCAGTGAACAATATCATAGAGATAGCAATATAAATTATGTTGTTAACAATGATAAGTTCTGGACATTTTTCCTCAATCTTTATAGCCGATCACAAAGCAGAAATAAACACGACAATGAGTCAGTGCATGTGGCTAATAAGTCTGCATGTTCTGCGTGTCTCTGTGTGAACAAATGGTAGTTTAATCTACTATACAAAAAAAACAAACACACATGATGCTAACAATGTTTTCACCGTCTGCTGTTTCAATATGAGACATGAACACACAAACTTCATCTCCAGAGCTGCTCTGAGAGTCACTTCACCAGCTTTACACCATTTCATTTGAGAAAAAACTATCAAACATACACTGAAGCTCATAGATCTTCAAGACAAATCGCCAAAATAAAAGTTAAGTTTAACTTGAAGAAATTATGACAGAAATATATTACTATTATGTACTAAAATGTACTTATCAATATAATAATATTACGATTATTTTTAAGGAATATCAAACAACCAAGATATTTTTAACATCCAATTTATACAGTTTTGTCGTGCAGCATCTTATCTGACAAAAAAAATGAAAAAATGTAACGTTTTGTTGTAACACCATTTTGATGATTACTTTGTATTAAATATTAAATCAAAGAATACAGAAAAAAAATAAAGACTGAAAACAGAATTTAGTGGAAAATAAAAAAGATTTCATGGAACCACAGATTTTTCATGGAAAATGAAAAGACAGCTCCTCGGCAGAGTTTAATTGCGAGCAAACAAGTTACATTTACATTCATTCTCAAGGTCTAAAAAACATGTGGAAAGCATTTCCCCATTGATGGTAAATGAATATTGATAAATACTGATATTGTATGATACGGAAAGAAATATCATGATAATATTTTTGGCCATATGGCTGAGCCCTATCTTGGTCAATTTCTGAGCTTCCTTAAGAGGGACTTAATATTAGGCTGTACATAAAGTAAACTGAACAATTATGCCTTTTAGCCTTCTGAACACGAAATGTCTGTAAATGACACTTCAGTTCTGGCCATTTTGGCTGAGGCATTTGTTTAGGTCGCCAGGCCGCCTGCTGGCTTTAATGAAGGCAGATAAAAGGAGGAGTGGGGGTATCAGCTGCGTCTGGGGATGAGGCGTGAAACTGGGTTTAATTGCCTCCATGATCAAGAGCCTTGAGGAGAGATTCGTTGCCCCTCGTCCAGCTACAGCAAGTACACAGGACCCACTTCGCTCGGAGACGCATCTCCTTGTGAAGTTAAGAGACAAGCTTGCACCCTGTCCTAGTTGTCAACAGACCCAGGAGAGTGGATTTCTGTCACAAAATCAAATAAAGAGAGTCGTGATGTGCAAGACTGAAAGAAATGCAATTTATGGCCAAATGCAACAGAAATACTAGAAATGAACCGTTTCTACCAATCTTAACACTTCTTGTTTTACACTTAAATTTCAGGTTTACTGAAAAATGGTGGCATCTAAATCAGTGTTTCAAATTCATATAGTTATAGAGATAGTTCAGGTTTTCCAATAAATGGTGACATTTTGGTTCCAGTAAAATATGTTTGTCCTATACACACACACACACACACACACACACACACACACACACATATATATTATATATTTTTTTTTTTACTGATATTAACACTTCTCTATTCTTACATTGATTTACATTAATATTTTAAGTTGGTGCCATCTAAAGGAGTATTTCAAATTCATACACATTAGTAGAGATAGATGACAATTGATTTGACCTTAACTTTTTAGCAATATTATGACTTCTGTGTAACTGGTAATCAGTTTTTGAATACTGGGTTTATCCATAAATAGTGCCACTGAAAACAGTGTTTCAAATTCATGCACAATAGCAGAGATAGACAATAATCAGATTGACCGTTATTTTTTTCCCAATATGTACATTTTTTCACATGATCTGTGATCAGATCTTAAATACCAGGTTTACCCATAAATGGTGCCAATGAAAACAGTGTTTCAAATTCATCCATAATAGTAGAGACACACACACACACACACACACACACACACACATATATTATATATATATATTTTTTACTGATATTAACACTTCTCTATTCTTACATTGATTTACATTAACATTTTAAGTTGGTGCCATCTAAAGGAGTATTTCAAATTCATACACATTAGTAGAGATAGATGACAATTGATTTGACCTTAACTTTTTAGCAATATTATGACTTCTGTGTAACTGGTAATCAGTTTTTGAATACTGGGTTTATCCATAAATAGTGCCACTGAAAACAGTGTTTCAAATTCATGCACAATAGCAGAGATAGACAATAATCAGACTGACCGTTATTTTTTTCCCAATATGTACATTTTTTCACATGATCTGTGATCAGATCTTAAATACCAGGTTTACCCATAAATGGTGCCAATGAAAACAGTGTTTCAAATTCATCCATAATAGTAGAGACAGTCAATAACCAGATCGACCGATTTTTTTTTTTACCGATATTTACATTTTTACAATAAATTATATAATTTAAAACAGTGTTTCAAATTCATTCACATTAGTAAAGACAGACCAATACTATTTACCGTTATTAACAGTTTTTGCCTAATCAGTACTTGAATATCTGGTTAACCGATAAATGGCGCACCTTTTACAACTGTTGTTTGTCAGACAGCATTATAATCCCAGTGAGATATACATATATGTATAAATAGGCTGGTTTCACGGTTCACCTCATCCCAATTGGACATGTTTCTTACAAAAGACACACTGCTACTGGTTGTTGGACAAGTATCTGATTAGTCGACCATCATGGCCCATCCCTAGCAGGGATTTGGGTAGACTGCACAAAATCTTTGAACCACCATGAGATCGTTTATTTCTCAGAAAAAGCCATTATAACAACACAAAATTCTTCGAATGAGGGAGTCAGTCTGACACATAGCGCACTGGTTATTAACTAAAACCTTTAAACCTCTCAGAGCTGTTTAATTACAGCAGGTATTTGATCAAAGTCAACGGGGTAATTTAGCCTGCATCAATCTGAGAACATAAGAACAAAATCTGCTTCAACCCCACAGCCCGGCTCACTCGTTCACCCTCTTTTTCTCACCCTCCCTTTCTCTAAGTCGATAGGACAGATAATGAACTAGAGGCTAGGGGTTATCACAATAATTCGGTGCTAATTTGTTCAATTCAAGAGCCCTCAATGGCCTTCAAAAAGCTCTTGCCTGCTCAAAGGGACCTGACATCTGTGGTCCTTTAGCCCTCATTGACCACCAGGGCAACAATGGCGAGAACGAAAACTAATTCATCAGCTTGATTTTTCAGATCGCAATAGGGCTAGGCGATATATAAAAAAAAATTATATTGATATTGGCAAAATTTTTACGATATTCAATATATCTCGATATGTTTGCATTTGCTTTTAAATAATAAAAAAAAACATGATTTATTTTGCTCCCATTAAAAAAAAAAACAAAAACAATTTAGATTTAGAGCAATTTAGATTAAAAAAAATCTAGACCAAGTGATCACTTACTGCTTTTTATTAAATGAACATGTATATATAAATTAATACTAAAGACTTATGCACTCTCTCTGTCTATATTATGAAAACTGGTAAAAACAAATGAAAAATATAACAGTTTAATTCATAATAGTAATTCCAAATTGCCTATGTTTCTCTATTCAAACAACAGCGGTTGTGTAAGTGCATTTATTCAGCGATCACAATCGCAAACAATACAGTCCAGATCTCATGACAGAACACAGACTGGTTGAGTGACACTTTCATTTAGATCGCTAAACTCCAGCTTGTTTGTTGGTGTTTTAGATCATCTGCGGCTGCGGCGTTTTCGCAATGAGCGAGCGTGTGTGCATGGTTGCCAGATTGCTTAAAATAAGCAAAACACCGGGCAGAAAATGTATGCTTGTAACAGCGAAGCTCTGATTCGTGGATTTGAACTATTGATATCTGCCAACCGCACTCATGATAGCTCACGTAGTAGAGGCGTGTAGAGCAGTCTGGAGTACGCAATAACATGTTGTCTCCTTTTTTGGACGCTCGGCGCTTTCTTTTGGGAAACTATGCTTGAATTTGAAATATTCGATATTCACGATATTTTAAAATTTTACATCGTCGTCAAAATTATTGTGATATTATGGCTAATATTCGATATATCGCCCAGCCCTAGATCGCAATAACGTTTGCCTTTCACCTCCACATTTGACAAATTACCTCAGAGTTTTCCAGCAATACATTTTTTTTCTCCAACAAAATAATAATCAATTAAAGAAAAGCGTAGAGCATGAAGCAGTTGTGTTGAGAAACAGCTCAATAGCAATACTTAAAATAACACAACGTGCTGAGGACTGGTGGCCGTGCAATGCAATCTGGCAATGTGAGTTTCTATAGAGTCTGCTGCTTTCATCCTCCTGCCCATAACCCAGGATGACCAAAGCTCATCTGTATGTTGAAAGAGTGAAGCGAGCTAATTAGTGATTTCACCTCACGGGAGAAAAATGAGAGAGAATTCAGTAGTCCATCAGAACTGCCAAGGTCTTCACACTGACTCATTCAAAGGCTGAAGGATATTTGGAGTGCTGAAGGAGTGTTATTAATACAGTATCAGGAATACAGATTCACAGCTTTTCAGTCGTTATAGTTAAAACTTAAATTCAAAGTAAAATATAAGAAAATAAAGACAACATGAAATACATCTGCAACCCACAATAAAACCAAACTGAACATACCCATGTACATTAGTATTCTTTTTATAGCAGCTGTTTTGCCAGTTCCCATGTTTTGGGGTCTTCAAATCTTGAATATAGCATCAGTACAAGGCTTAATGATATAATTTTCTGTCCATATTGATTTATTAAAAAATATATTAAAGGGGTCCTATTATTCTCTTTTACAAAGTCTCGATTTTGTTTTGGCGGTGTACTAGAACATGCTCTCATGCTTGGTGGTTCGAAAAAACGTAATTTACAAATGACATAATTGACATTATTAAAATACCTTTCTACCCAGCCTGGCACAAACGGCTCGATTAGTTCCGGCTTTGATGAAGGTCCGCCTTCCGAAAAACAAAATGTGTTGTGATTGGTTAGCTGTCCCAGTGCGTTGTGATTGGCGAACAGCTTAGACAGTGTTTCAGTACTGCCACGCCCTTTGCTCCGTCTTTCAACAATGCACTAACTCTGCAGCAGCACTTCTTCTTCGTCGTCTCGTCTGATGCACTCACTCAACCAAGCGTTCTAACCACAACCTTGCCCCTCCCCACCCCCCAACCATTCAAATTTCTGTAGGCGGGAATTATTTTTAATGATATTCTAATGAGCCGCTTTGTGATATCACAAAGCCCGGAAACCAACGCTGTAGTCCAAACGAGCCGTTCGTTGTAGTTCTTGAAAAGGGATTTTTAAAAAAACAAAATATCTCCCTTTGGAGTGGACTTGGGGATTTGTAAGTTTCTAGATCTTTTTTATGCCCAAACATACACACTACACACTGACTAAAATTAAAAAAGTGAAAAAGCATAATAGGACCCCTTTAAACATGTAAAAGAAAATGTAAACAGAAAAAAATCATGCATGCAATGATTACACATGTTCTACCATGAATATCTTAAAATAACTGTGATAATTTGGGACATAAAGTCAAAACTGTCTGGGTGATACCTTAATAGTCTTGATACCAGACTTTACGACAATCTTATTATTATTTTATTCATATTATTGTTATCTTAGAAAATAATGTATTGAAGCAGTTTTGTTCAAATATAATACAAACTTGTCTTTTTTTTTATCTTGGATAATTTTATACGGTATGTTGTTGACTTATTAAATAAAGCCAAAATACCTATTTGGCATTAACCAAATATACGCTGATAAGAAAAGTCATCTTAGAGGAAAAAGCTTGTTTTTTATTTGGAAGAAATAATGTGCACTGGTGAACTGTGCGCAATAAGACCAGGTACAAGCAATAGAAAGCTAACAGGGCCAAACAGTGACTTCCTGTTGACTTTAAAATTGCTTAAATTGGTTACTCAAGTTTCCTAGAATTTTCCATTTTTGCACAGTGTCCATAATTGACAGAAGGAAGAGAAAGAAAAAAAATCTAACCCAAAAAGGAACATGAGGTTGTTTTGTGCTCCTTGGAGGGTAAACTACTGTCAAACCAGACAGAATGTATTCACGGATCAGAACCAAAACAGAGCACGCTGTGTCACTATCGCTGCAGAATCTCATCATTCCTGCCCTACTGCCAGCCAGTCACGGCCGAAGCATGAGAGATCAGACACCTAAACTGAAAAAGACGCAGGTGTCCAAAGGCACGTCAATTTGGAGTGAGCTACAAGCAGACCGGTCGAGCTGCCAGAGAGGAAGGAAGAGTCAGCGAGCCTGGCTGAGCACTGAAGGATGCTGGGACGCTTGAGAGGTGATTGTACATAGAGCAGATCTAGCCTGTAGACAAGGGAATCATGCCGAGAGAAAGAGAGAGAGCGCTTGATGCTTACCCTTGTGGTTGATGGACCATATGCACTGCTTGCTCTGAACGTCCCACATCCTGACAGTCTCGTCGTTGGAGCCGGACAGCAGGACGGTCCCGTCCATGGACACAGACAGACATGTCACCAGATTTCTGTCCAGGAGGAGAGAGACTGTTATAGTGGAGAGTGCAGGTTCAGATCTATATACAGGTTTATCTGCTCTACAAACTAACAAGTCTGCCTACACAATACTGTATATTGTGTATTAAAAAAAAGTGTGGGAGTTAGCAGACATGTTGTGCTCATGTGAGAGAAGCAGGTTTCTTTCTTCAGAAATCATTCAAACATGCTGATTTGCTCAAGAGGAGTTATGTATATATTTTTTTAATAATATTTTTGTGGAATGCGCAATCTTTTTTCAAGATTCTTTGAAAAAATAAAATGTTCAAAAGAACATTTAATTGAAATAATCTTGTGTAAAATAAATGTATTTACTGTCTTTGTTAATGTAAACCGGCTAAATAAAATTATTTTATTAATTAATATAATATATGAATGCAATATTTCTATTCATATACATATCTAAATATATAAATGTGTATATGTGTGTGTACACTAGGACTGTCAAAATGGCTGAAAAACGAAATTCTAATTTTGTACTTAAATATTATCAAAATTCTAATTATATTCGAATTTAAAATGCATAATTTCAGTTAGGGTGAAGAAAAGCTTTTGGCTTCTGTTCTGAGGCCACAAGAGGGCGCATCGAGCAAAATATCACTAATGCATGTTTATTCAAACTCAAAGCATAAGATAACATGACTATCTGTGAAAAAAAAGTGCATAATGTTTAAAATAATGTTTATAAACCAATTATAATTAATTAAGTTGCTTAAACAACTATAAACAAAACAGCATCATGTATGTATGCATAGTTTAATACAAAGGGCGGACAGCCAATCACACAGAGTACATTTTTTATTTAAAAACAGGAGTTGCAGTGGGATGGGGAAAAAAAACGCCATAAAGTCTCGAGATATGTTTTTTCAAAGTTAAACTTGCATTAATTTTACATGGCTTTCTAAACATGCGGCTCCTTTGTGCGAGATGCGAGTGCAACGGTGTTAGATGTCCCTCTAGAAAATGCGCAAAATATGTGTTCTGTGTGAATGGCTTGGTTTCAGCTTTGATGTAAACAAGATCATCTCCGCATTGATGTTCTCTTTATCCGCAATATTTTTAACGAACAACGCAGCAGCGCCGCATCTAGTGGCTTCAACTGGATAGGCTAACAAAAACATTATAATG
>NW_015505344.1:40605-81255 GCF_001515645.1 Sinocyclocheilus grahami | reverse complement strand
AACGCAGCAGCGCCGCATCTAGTGGCTTCAACTGGATAGGCTAACAAAAACATTATAATGCAAGGACACTTACATCGTCATCGCATCTCGTGCGCCACTGATAAGGCTGCCTCCTTAACGCACACCTAAAATTCGAATGCAACGTTTTTGCATTAGAATGTGGATTTTTATTTTAAATTCGACGAATATTCGAAATTAAAAAAAAAAATTTGACAGCCCTAGTGTACACTATTTTAAAAATAAATATTATATATTTTCAATATTCTCTAATAAAAATTCATAATATTATTTTATTCCATAATATAATAAAATATATATTTATTCAAAGAAATATATACATAAACATTCTATTTATAAAATATCTGATATTTTTTCAAGATTCACTGATAAATAGAAAGTTCAAAAAATGATTTATATGAATGAGTTATTTATATATGATTTATTTGAAATTATTGTAAGATTTCTATTATATTATTATTATATATAATTATGTCTACCCAGGCATTTTACACACACACACAGAGTGTTCCCCGAATGGATTGATATAATTATTTGTCTTTTTATATACTTCATATAATCAAATAACCCACAAAACAATTTAATATAGAGTACACAGGCTAAGTCAAAGCCACATTAAATTCTCAAGCCACATTAAGTTGTCATAAAAATGAACATGTGTTTGTTACAGTACGATGCCAAAATGACAGCCTTTCTGCCACCAGCATCGGCCAATTTCTCGCTGTGTGTAACCTGAAAACACCACCGCAAATGGAGGCTGTGATTACACCTTCTGCCTGCAACGCTTCACAGGCGGAGGTTCTGCACAAAGCACAGAAAGAAGGAATTTAATCCAAAATGAGTTCTCTCCAGAGCAGAAGCGAGAGACTTTCACCTTTCTTCCTTTCTCTGTCTGAACTTTGGGCTCCGGCACAAAAACGCACGTCTTTTCCTGAAGTAATAACCGAGGACAGACACATGGGTCAAAAAATAAGTGCAGCCAACCTCACCTGTGTCCTTTGAACACCTGATTGCCGTCGCTGTCTGTCTGGAAGGTTTTATCCCGGCTTAAACTCTGCCAAGTAGGAAAGAAAGAGAGAAAAAGAGCAAAGGAGAAACATTTATAACAATGTGGAGAAAACGATCCAAATGCTATTGCTAACATGGGTCAGCAATAACGACAGCCTGCTGGCTTGGGGTCAGTGTGACAGTTTGGGGTCTCGCTGCATCTTACGTCTCGTTGATCATGTACATGTTTTTATGCCAACTAGAGCAGCTGAAAAAAAATCCTTACAGTTGATCACCGGCTAGAGCAAATTAGCTTACAGTCCTGGTACACACAGACAATCACGCTCCGTCCCGCAGCCTCCATTAGGTACCATGGGATTTAGCCCCGACTGTCTCCTAAATGGTCTGATCGATTGACTTAATGGCATTAATTAAGGAAGAGGCCGTAGGAGAAGTACGGTGGCCTGGACTGGACCACTGCTGACTCAAATCATTACATCACCTCTTTAAAGCCTGGCAATAAGGAGCATCAATAATACATGACAGGAAGAGTTAAAGCCAGCAGGAGATCTCCAGCCATTCTGGAAGGAAACGCATGTCTTTCATATTCAGATTTGCACATTAATACGGACAGACATCGCACTGGTCCGGAAATAAAATCCATGTGATCAGGAGAGGGAGATAGTTTTGAGAGACCTTGTTATAATTCAAACAATAGAGCCGTTCAGTTTGTAGTCGTGAAACCCGGGAAAGAATTGGCAATTTCCAGCTATGAGTTCCTTATGGAATATTTAATGGGGTTTTAGAATAGCACTTTTTGATTTGAGATTAAAGGGAGGTCTGTGGTTAAAATGACTTGAAGAGACTGTGTTCAACAAAGCCAGTTAAACATGGTAGACAAACGCTGTACCAAAATCTATGTGAAACCACTGTGTGCATTAAAGCATAATAAAGAGCTGCTACAGCTACCACGAGGAAGGCATGTGCATGAGAATCGTTGTCTCTTCTGCTCACAAAGACTGTATTTATTTAAACAAAAAAATACAATTAAAACAGTAATATTGTGAAAAATGATTGCAATATAAAATTTGTGTTTTCTATTTTAATGTATTTTAAAATCTAATTTATTCCTTTGAGGCAAAGCTGAACTTTCTTCAGTGTCACATGCTTCTTCAGAAATCGTTCTAATATGCTGATATGCTGCTCAATTATTATTTACAATTACAATTATCGCGTTTGCGATCACGGGAACTTAAAGACACTTGTACAAACACAAATGGGTTACGGTGATGTAGTATTTGGTTTCCCAACAAGGCCCATCGCCCAACACAAAATTTATTTGCTGTATGCATAAACTATTTTCCTGCGCTCAAACCTGCCAATCTAAAGGAAACGCTGTGTATGGCGTTTGAGGTCATTTGTGAATTACCATTGACTTAAGCCTCATACACACTGGGACGATTATCGCGCGCGCTTATCGCCGATGTTTTTCGATGCGTCTTTTGTGTTCATACCCAAGCATTTTTTTGGAGGCGATGAGCAGAGTGAACGTGCAAATTCACTCCCTGACATTAGATGGCGCTTAATGAAAAACAGAAATACCCTGGTACACATCGAATCCTATTTGATCTGCAATTCCTCTCCATAACAACTCTATCTTATCGAGATTTTTGTAGTCGCTGTCGCGTTTGTCATAAAGCCCTTTGTGTTCAGACGCCAATGAGACCAGCAGCTCTACATTCATCTTGCCTCGATGCATCTTCTTGGTCTACTTACTTCCTCTTCGTCGTTAGGTATCAATGTGTGCTCGGCAAGACCGTTTTGTGCTTGAGCGCCACCAAGTCGTGTTTTACTGTAACTTCAGCAGCTCCAGGCACGTGAACAAAAGCGCCAATCTCATTGGTCGGCCAGTTTTTAACGCAGCGCGTCAAACCAAAAAAATGAGCCCGAGGCGTTTTTTAAAAAATTATGCTTTTACACCTCGCGTTTTGCGCGTCGGTGTGCACACTCACATTGGCACCCTTCGTTTAGTCACGAGGCGTTAAACGTCGGAGATAATCGCGCGCGATATTTGTCCCGGTGTGAACAAGCCTATATAGTCTAAATAAAACAATTTGCAACTATTACGATTAGGTTACATTTGTATACAAAACTTCGCACAAAACATGCTTGTTATAGAGTGCGTGAAGTCACGTGCACTATTGCCGGTGGCAGTAGACGATGGTGATGTGGTTGTCACGGCACCGTCACAAACCTATTTGTTCCCACGTTTTAATTTAGTATAACATGGCTACAACTTAGCTAAAACATTAATAATTTGATATTGAATTGATTAGTATTATCATCAATTCAATACTTTTATTTTGTATTTTTAAATAAAATAACAAACAAAATAATAAATAAAGTCACGTGCACTATTGCCGGTGGCAGTAGACGATGGTGATGTGGCTGTCACGGCACCGTCACAACCCTATTTTTTCCCACGTTTTAATTTAGTATAACATGGCTACAACTTAGCTAAAACATTAATAATTTGATATTGAATTGATTAGTATTATCATCAATTCAATACTTTTATTTTGTATTTTTAAATAAAATAACAAACAAAATAATAAATAGTGTGATCATACTATTATATTTTTAAATAAAAAGTGAGTATTAAACAAAAATGCAATTATTTTATAATACAATGCTAATATTTAGATTTTCTTATGAATTTTCATCATTTTCAAACCCAAAATTAGCAAGCTTTTATTCTGTCGGGTTGCTGGCAAGTATGTATTTGCGCTGCTGGGTTGCCGAGTGAACAGTGTAAGTGAATGAAAAGTCATCTTGTGTTTTGCTGTGAAACCGGCAGCACATAACCTAGATTTGTGCTTTCAGCTCGACTGGAAATCTTATATATACAGTTATTCGATCTAAAACGGTGATTCTGCATTAACAGCTGTCTACCATGTCAGTACGCAAATGAGCGGTCTGAACTTGTTTACAGTTTGCATTTTTCATTTTGGTCACGCATGCGCACCTGCACGATACTTATGTGCACACCGTGTGTATTATATATATATATATATATATATAGTTAAATTAAGTTAAACCTCTACATTAAAGTGTTTGTATAGAGCAGGGCTGTTCAGAACTAGGGTTTTTAAGTTAAACAGATGTCTTTGTGAGTCAGAAAGTCTTGACAGGATTAGATAAAAAAAAAAAACTTCAGCAGTAACACACTTCTCCGCTCTGTATTCTTCTCTTTGCGTCTTTTTATTTTCCCTGTCTGTCTTTCGTCTTCAAGCAGGCAGGGAGTTGTAAGCTTTCCTGTCAGAAAGTCTTTTTCTATCTAAATATGGCAAATTCAACCCTCGTTCATCACTGACAAGACAATCCGAACAACAAGGGGAAAGAAACAGAGCTGAGGACGCACTTTCAACAGGGTGAAGAGGGCAATGAAACTGCTGGACTGAGAAGAGAAGCTTAACAGAGGCGTGTAAGGTCACAACTGCATAATAAACAATCATTTTCGACATGAAATCGAATCACTGAACACCATAAAGGCCCATCATCTAGTCCCGAGAGGAGGATTTTTTTGTTTTCCACAAATTTTACTGGCAAGTTATTGTATATTGTTCAAAGGGAAACTTCTGAACCAATCAGAATGCGAAGATCGAGGCCGAGGTTTTGGAAAGAATTCAGGACGCCATGTTCCAAGCCTCCTCACATTTCTTATATCCCACCAATTAATCTTACTGTGAAATCAACTTTAAGACAGTAGACCGAAAGTGTTAAGTGTAAAAACCAGCCTTAGAAGTCAAAGAGATACGAGTCTATCAATGAATAGCCTTTGAACATCTTGAAAGGTTTTAGAAACATGAAAAAATAAATAAATCAGGAAACCCTGTAGACTAATAAGGCTGGCTGAGATTCCAGACGCGAGGAGCAGAATGAAAAACCGAGAGGCTGAGAAAAAGCACGTCAGTACCAGCTAATTAATGCCCTGATTAATGTTTAAGAATGATGATGAATGCATCTGGACAGATTGGGAATGAACCGCACACAGTTTCACCTCAGTTTAAAGGCGTTTAGAAACAGGAACACATGCTGTCTCTCTCTCTCACATACACGGAATTAAAAAAACGTAATTAGACAAACACAAAGAAGAAAGAAATCTTCAATCGTAAAACACTGCCTCAAGAAGAAACATGTTTATTCATAAAAAAATTATGCCTCTAGCATCTCCTGTTAGGTTTGCAGTTTCTCAATATGAGCTCAGGAATACTTTATGATATGGTGAGAGCTATGAGACAAATCGTATTAAGTGCTGACCAGAAAATACTGGTTCTTCCAAACGTTTCTTCCTTCTTTTATCATTTAAGTGAGTTTTTCAACAATTATGGATCAGAAAGCCATTTCAGACAGCCTGCTCTTTCAAGCTTCAATGATACTGGCCTTCATTAATAACAGGCTACTAAGATGCCATTAAAATCATATAATAGGCCTATACCATTTTTATGTTGTTTCTACACTGATTCAGAGATTCAATGTGAAATCATGACAGTATGTGCGATATATTGTCTGCGATAATATCGTAATTGTTGTTTTAACGATGTGCGATTTGACATTATCGAGTATTTTGTAAAAACCAAACAAAACACACCTACAGAGTGCACGCATAAATTACATGATGAAGTCTAGACTAGTGTGTGTTCGCATTTAGAGTGCGTTCTTTCACTGCATGATTCAGTCTATTAAATATATATTTAGAGGCAGAAAATGTATACATTATACCACTTCATATACTTAATCAATTTCTCATGAAGAGTGCTGTTATTTCTCCCAAAAATGACCATGATTACAAATGTGATATAGATTTTTTACAACAGTTCAATAAACAAGAAGTTAATTAAGAGACTTACATTTTTGAAAAAATATTTCCTGTTTTTGCACTATTTCGACAACAAAAATAATTCCAAACACAGCCACAATGCAGTTCTGCATCTCTGAGCAACATGACAGTGATTCGTTTCTGAATGAATCAACCGTTTAAATTATTCAGTTCAATCGCAATGACTTACTTATTAACAATGACTTGCTGCCACCTACTGGCGGTTTTAATTTCACATTTAAAGTATGTATTCAACGTTTTATGATTAATACATCAAAACATTATTTATGCATTTGTAATTGCAGGTTAAATGCATTCATGTCCTGCATTAAACAGTGAGTAAATACATCTAAATGCCACTTCAGATGCAGCTTCTGTGTTTCCTCAAAGCCCCAAATGTCTTATTATTGTAATTCACTGATTAAATGTAAGAATTTGACTCAAAACATAATGGACACTTTTAGGAAAAAATGGCTTTATAAAGGTTAAAATTGCCCATAAAATAAAAATCTATTTAAACTTATTGGAAAAGATTAATTTCTATCTGACCACCACACTGAATATGAAGAATATCAAAAACTTTAGGAGTCAGCTGTCCAGTCCACAGCAGTCCTAAAGATACCAGCACAATAACACATTCAGCAAAATTAGGGATGCACCGATATGAAAATTTTGCCGATACCGATAACCGATTATTCTTTATTTTTGAAAGCCGATAACCGATATGTTGGCCGATAAATCTATATCCAAATTGTTATATACTTTTTGAGAGCCTGATTACAAAAAAGGTCTCATCATTAAAAGCCACATCCCAAACACTTCAACATAAGCAGCCTAGTTTGAACGGTGTACGTTTTAAAAATATTTTTACTCTCCAATTACCAAATTTTGTCATAAAAAAGTCTTACAAATAAATAAAATAATGCATAAATAATGCAAACAAGTCACTGGACATCATTACACGTGTAAAGAATCAAAATGAATGCGTTACAGATCAATAAAACAGAATTGTATATAATGTTATATACACAACATTCCCAATCATAGTTATTAATGTTGTGCACTGCTGTTTGAGCTGCGTGCGCTGAGCTAAAGACGATCACCGGTAAACTGAAGCGCTCTTTTAACTTAACCAAACGCATTCTATATGAGATAAATCAGATATACATCAAATAAACACAATATTACAACGTACAATTGCACAAAAGGCTGCAAACAAACAGCGCACATCAGAAGGGTCTCTGAAGGAAATAATGCATTATTTATCGGCTTTAAGATATCGGCCAAATTTTCTTATCAGGCCGATACCGATAACAGAAAAAATGAGCATTTATCGGCCGATACCGATATGGTGGCCGATATATCGTGCATCCCTAAGCAAAATATTGTCTAATAATCGTTATTGATAAAATCCCAGAAAATATAGAGATATTATTTTTGTCAATATCGCACACCCCTAGTTTCAATGGCTTAAAATCACTTGTTTTTAAACTGCAATCCTTAAAAATGTGTGCAAACGATAAATTTTCGTTACCATTTAGCACAGCAACGTCATGTGAGCGTGTAACAACAATTGGTCAACTGACAAATTTCTTTTTTTCAAATTTTTTTTTTTTATTGTGTCTACCGGTATATCGCCCACCCCTAGCATGAACATTCTGCTAAACATCTCCCACAGAAGGTTTGGAACAACATGAGGATGAGTAAATGCATTACCTGAGATCTCCTCAAAATAAAATAATTTCCACAAACTTCCCAATACCAATGTTCTCCGTAAACAGATGTTTCCGCTGGTTGAGCCTCATATCTTCTCAAAGCCAAAGGCACCTGCCGGGGAATAACCTACTTCCAATGATCCAGCAAAACTACATGGGCTTTAAGTGAAACTGACAATGGCCATGACACCTGCATACGTTTCATCTGAAATTCCCTTTAAGAGAAGTGTAAAGGTGAAGCGAGGTGAGAATGTGAGGAAACACATTAATTTTTGCCTTTCAGCATTGAGAGTTTTTTCTAAGATGCCCTGACCTGGACTGAACAGAGAGCTCACCAGAAAAATTAAAAAAATAACCACTCACTTCAGTTCTCAGCAGTGCTGAGGAGACATGTGAAGGATCAGGACAGAGGATCACAAAGATCAGCATATAAACGTTTCACAGCAGAAATTGACTAAGTTTACTCTCAGGACTATGTGAAAGAAAAGATCTGATAGAAAATGACTCAACACTATTTATATCTAATCGCTGCCAAGCAGGAGTCCAGTTAAAATGCCTGTAAACTTCTCCGTCTAATGCACTGAAGATAAGACAGGATGCGTTATTGCTTATGAAACCACAACAGGCTGCTTGTCCATGTGCTATTGGCCAATTAAACATTTCATAAACAACTTCACAATGGTGACAAAAACTCTATTGCAAAGGTCTCATCGGACCTGAATAAATGCCAGTGATCAGGAAATGCCGGCATCTAAAGTGCTTACCGTGCTGCAGAGAGACACCTGAAAAATATTGCCATCACTGCCTCCGCAGAATAGGAAATACTCGCAGGGGTCAAAGGTCACTGACATGATGGCGACGTCGAAGAGGACGGACAGGAGCATCTCCCCAGAGGAAACTTCCCAGACCTGTGACATGAGGAGAGAGAAATACAGCTGGTCAATAAAAAAAATTATTAAAAAAAAAGGTCCAAGATGTCTTTTAATAATCTAGTTTGAAACACATGCCAAGTTCTTAGTTGGTTTCATATGTTTGACCTTTAGACTATTTCAACTAAAGTTTTGATTAAATGGTTTTTAAAAAGTTAAGCGTTTTCAAGTAATAAAATATTCTCCCTATAAGAATACAGAAAATGTATGTATAAATCATAATCTGAAGTTTATTTACGTAACGCAAGTTAACGTTTTCTCTTTTTTAGCTCTGTTGCATTAGACCTTTCAATGATTCAGGTGATTTATACGTTCATCATAGATGGGGTTTCAGCAGGCTTTATGAAGATTTAAGACATTTTAAAACCTTTTTAAGACCAAGCAAAGACAATTTTAAGAATAAATGAAAGGGAACATAATAAGTCAATATGGTCTCTACATGTTAATGTCCTGTATTAGCAAAATTCAAAGTTTAAAAATACAACTTCCAACAGATCTCAATTATTTTTTAATTAATAATTTTACATTTTAATTGAAATAATATAATACAATATTAGTTTTTTTCTGTATTTTGATCAAATAGATACAGCCTTGATGAGCACAAGAGACTCCATTAAAAAACATTAAAACTCTGATCCCAAACTTTTGAACAGTAGTGTATATATATATATATACATATTTCTCACTAATGAATACATCTGTATATATGACTGTTTACTCTATCGCACACCAAATGCATCATTCTGTACTTGCATTCTTATATTAAATGCGGCGATCCAAAATCACCATTTAGGCAAAAATCCCTAACACTGATGTTCTTCAACAGTATTTTTGTCGTTTTCCAGTGCAAATTTCTAAAGATTCTTAAATCAAGATCCATCTGCTTGAGAAGCAAAATGACATTAGATGTTTTCGTTTTTTTATGTGAAATTGATCAAAATTAAGCGAGTTTATAATTTTAAAAAGTAATATCTGCCAATGGGCTCAGAAAAACTTAATTCAAAGGGAAAACAAGTTTTAATTCCCCATTGACAGGCATTTGCCCTTGTTTTAAGCTTAAACTCATTTAATTTTGTTGAATTTTCAGAAAACAAGCCATATCGTCATATCTTCAATTTACATATCAATAGTATATCTATTTAGAGATGTTTAGATATTAGCATTGGAAAACAAAACAAAATACTGCATAAGATGTCATTTTTCATAGTGCATGCAATATTTAATGCCTTAATGAATTTAGCACTTTCTGCTCTGATTTAAGACCTTTTAAGGCCTTAATTTGTTAAAGCGTGAATTAAGATTTTTTTTAAGACCTGCAGAAATCCTGCATAGAAGGTGTATTCAAGAAATGTTTTTAATAAACTAATGTGTGGAGAACAAATAAATAAAAAAATCATTAGATTCTTTGACGTTTGCATTGATTAAACTAGAACTGAATAATGACACAAAGAGAGGCAGACAGAGAAAAGAATGAAGAGCCAGATAAGAGTGAATACAAAAAGACAAAGACTTCTCAGTAATCGTTACTCTACAAGCCATATCGTCATATCTTCAATTTACATATCAATAGTATATCTATTTAGAGATGTTTAGATATTAGCATTGGAAAACAAAACAAAATACTGCATAAGATGTCATTTTTCATAGTGCATGCAATATTTAATGCCTTAATGAATTTAGCACTTTCTGCTCTGATTTAAGACCTTTTAAGGCCTTAATTTGTTAAAGCGTGAATTAAGATTTTTTTAAGACCTGCAGAAATCCTGCATAGAAGTGGTGTATTCAAGAAATGTTTTTTAATAAACTAATGTGTGGAGAAAAAATAAAAACACAAAATCATTAGATTCTTTGACGTTTGCATTGATTAAACTAGAACTGAATAATGACACAAAGAGAGGCAGACAGAGAAAAGAATGAAGAGCCAGATAAGAGTGAATACAAAAAGACAAAGACTTCTCAGTAATCGTTACTCTGTCTAGGTCAGGACGGTGCTTCCCTCAGGAAGATCAAATCCTCAAAGACTGCCATCTCTTCAGCATCTACACGCTCCTGTTCCAACTTCCAGCTTAATGGTAGCACTTTTGCCAAAAAGTCTGATGGTTTCTCATTGGTTCAGGGGTAATGCAGTGTTATCGTCTCAGAGAAAGTGCTGAAGTGGACATTAGACAGCTCAGAAGCTCAGCTTTGGAAAGCTCTAGTTCTCTGCAGTGAGTTTGCAGAGCCAACATCTCAAACTTTCAGTCCAAGTGAAAGGTCTGTTCTTGCAGATCTTGTAAGGAGAGAACAACCATTATTCTCAAATTTACAGCTGCTTTTTAAAACATCTTCAATCAATGGAAATATAAAGTTGAAGTGGAAGATTTTTTACTTAGTGAGCAAGAACATACTGCATGTGAGCTTGTGCAACGAGAATTAACCGAGGAGCTCCGCAGCCCTTCCCTGCATGAGTCCAAGGTGATTGATGCCCCATCATAAAGAAGACAAACTGACCGTGAAATAATTTTGGCTGAAAAGGATCAATGCCCATGACCCAGTCATAAAATGTTAAGAGTGAAAGGAAACTGCCCATTATCACATAGCCACATTTACTGAATTAGAAAAGACATGCAGAACAGAAACCATATAATTTTAATCATTTAATAATTTATGCACATTTTTAAGAAAAACATGGAGATATCTAGAGTGGCTGATTTTCTGATAATAATTTAAAAAAACAGTATAAATCTATCATAACAATAAAAACAACAATATAACAACAACCTTATAATAATATAAAATTATAATAAAATATAATGTACAATGTTATTACATTAAATGTTCAGAAATATGACTACAAATATATATTTACACTTATATATGTACAATTGAAATTATGAATTATAAATTATGAATTTAAATTAATGTTAAGTTTACACAATATTTACTCAAAACTCACAAATTTACAAAAAAGTAAAACATTTTATTAACAAGGCAGTGTTTTCATTGATAACTAAAACAGAAACCCTTTATTTTTTGGTAATTGAAGTAGAGCCAAAATAAATATAAAATATAAATATTAGATGACAAACTTTGGCAACTTAATGTCAACTATAAGTAGGTCTACTCAAAATACAAAAAATGATAACTGAAACAACAATAAAGCTATTCAGAAATATAAAAAACTAATAAAACTGACAAAAGCAAACTGAAAAAAATAAATGAAAATATGAAAATAAAAGCCAATTTAAAGTATTAATAAACACTACATAATACTAAATTAAAGGGGGTCATATGATGCGATTTCAATTTTTCCTTTCACTTTGGAGTGTTACAAGCTCTTGGTGCATAAAGAAGATCTGTAAAGTTGCAAAGACTAAAGTCTCAAGTCCAAAGAGATATTCTTTATAAAAGTTAAGAGTCAGCCACACCTACCTAAAACGACTCGTTCTAACACGCCCCCACATACCTACATCACTATGTTGGAAGCTTCGCATAACGCCTTTTAGCAGCATCATATCAAGTCAAGTCACCTTTATTTATATAGCGCTTTTAACAATACAGATTGTGACAAAGCAACTGAACAGCATTAATTAGGAAAATAGTGTCAATATTGCAAAATGACAATAGTAAACACAAATTTTTCAGTTAAAGACAGTTCATCATTGAATTCAGTGATGTCAACATCCAGCTCAGTTTAAATAATATCTTTGCATCATATGACCCCTTTAACACTGTCACAAGGCTGGTGATGAAAAATATGAAAATTCGGTCATCGTTTACTCACCCTCATGTCGTTCCAACCCTGTATGAGTTTGTTTCTTCTGCTGAGCACAAAAGAATATGTTTTAAAGAATGTTGGTAACCAAACAGCTGGCGGTAGCCATTGACTTCCATAGTATTTTCTTTTCCATAGTATGGAAGTCAATGGCTTCCGTCAACTGTATGGTTACCAACATTCTTCAAAATAGCTTCTTTTGTGTTTAACAGAAGAATGAAACTCATTTTCATTTTTGAATAAACCATCCCTTTAATTTGCCTACTGGAATAGTTTCTAAATGGTCAAAAATCAACCAATTAATACACCCAGACAGTATATCAGTCATAATTCAAATAAACCTCATAAGAAACCACAGGCATAAAAGCTTCTTTCTAAACGTAGAGTAAAGGTCATGTGTTGTTCAACCAAATTAATTGACCATTTCATAAATCAGGCTGTCCAATGCACTGGTCAAAGGTCAGGCAGTGCATCTGTGTGGGCTGAACTCTAGTTTGTCAATCCATGCAGCCGTTAGACGTTTTTAACCATCATTAAACACCCAAAAGCGATCAGTCTGCAGTTTGACACAGAGACACCTCTCCATCCCTCTTGCGCTAACAAGCCCATGTCTTTGTGCGATGTGACCTCCCAGAATCCCCTCACGACAACAACAGACAAAATAATTAATCTACGATGACTGACAGGCCGTAATCCACTGTAGCCGATGCTATTGAGCTCAGATGACTAATGAACAACAGTGGGACGGATTAAACATCAAAATGATCAACTTGATTGATTGCAATCTGATGGCGACCACTTTGTCTAAAGGGGATAGAGCACAAACGGGGAGGGAGTGACTGGAGCCAACAAATATCAGAAAAAAAATAACAATTTTAGTTTAATGGTAGCATGAGATGAAGCTTTAAAGTACATATTCAGCCTTTGATAAGTGACGTCTGTGTTCTCCACCACCGAAAAGCACCACTTTTCACTGGCTTAAAAGGAGTTGAATTAAAAAGCTCCTAAGAGACACCCATAAACAAACAAAAAACTCATTTACTGGTTGAAACATTCAAAAACTGGCCTTTAAATTCTGTCAAGACTGCATTTTCAATGCCATTTTTCCTAAATTTTTCACATAGCTTATTCATTTCACATACCTTTAGGCTGTATTTATTTATATAAATATAAAATTCAATATACTGCATGACTCGACCCACTATCCATTATAATGATGACTAACTCCATTCAAGGCCAGCAGAAATCAGTTTTCTGACCTCATATAAACCTATATGAAATTCATAAACAGACTCGGTTCAAACGGAATAGGAAGCCAGGGCAGGATTCAGATGTTTGACTAGAAAGCAAAACAACTTTGACATTGAACCTGATCAACAAGCTTCACTCTTCACTTTTTCTTTCAGTAGATAGATACATACAGTATTGTAGGGAGTTCAGGTTGTTGTACAAAATCGACAAGAAAGAGCTGTATTTTGGTTGCTGCAGAAGGAGACATGGAAATAGCAGTTTTGAAAAATCCACTAGTTTATTTAGCATCATTTGCAAATTTGTTTTTCAATTTTAGTATTGTTAAAAACAAATTTTTAATAACAAAATGGAAATTATTCAGTACTGAGGTTCAATGATCACGCGGGAAACACTCAAAGCGAGTCCACAGGGCGATCTCTGGATGACCTTGGAGAGACGCTCTGCTGCTGATGCCTCCTTTGATATTTTGATGCTTCTAGTTTGCAGTTTCTCATCCTGGAGTTTAATCTAAAAAGTGCAGTTTATCGTCTGGATTTGAAAATTGAGTCTTCCATTATCCATAAATTACAAAAAAGGAAAGAGTGATTAATCAGTTGATTTTGAGTAAAATTGAAGATAATAAATGTAATAAATGAACTAAATACTTACATATGTATGATTGTTATGTTATGTAAATACTACATATGTACACAGTAGGGGTGTAACTAGGGCTGTAGCTATCGATTATTTTAGTAATTGAGTATTCAACCGATTATTCCATCGATTAATCGAGTAATCGGATAAGAAGTCTTTTTTTCTTTATTAAAGAGCAATACTAAATATGCAAGAGATAATAAGATAGATCTCTTAAAATAAACAACTAATTTGTTTTCTTTTTAGAAAAATGTACATTTTTATTGCTGAAATTGCATACATTAATAACCGTGAAAACTAAACCCATTTAATGTATTTAATTGCCAAATTGCAATTATATATACGCGATAATATATATATTGAAAATATATTGGTTGCCCACTAATTAAGTCTAATGAAATGGAACAAAAATTTTAGAAAGGTAGTTTTTGTAATGGTTATTATGAAGTAATGTATTAAAGGGATAATTCACCCAAAAATAAAAATTATTTCATCATTATTTGCCCTCAAGTTTTCCAAACGCATTTTTTGTCAGGACATTCATCCCAACAACAATCTTGGAAATGGTTCATGGTCCTGAGAAAAAGAGAGGTGAATCACCTGGAGGTAAACTCCCCTTTATTATTAGCGCAGTCACCCACACCTCGTTCACCCATTTCTCCTCACTAGAGCTCTGTGATGACAGCAACCGGTCCTACAAAAGCCCCATGGGGGATTGTGGATAATGAGAGAGTGCACTCAGTGTGACATTGAATGCCTGTGTGCCGTGGCGCCGCGGGCACACCTCCAGCTTAAACAAAAACTAAGCAGCCAGTCGTTCATGACAGATCTCAGAGCGTGTGGCCTGTAGATCAGTCATGCCTGTGGCTTCTTTATAATGGGCTTGATTATTGGCGTAATCCTGTCAAAGCAATGTCAATGACAACAGGAATAAAGTCTCATCCAAAATCGTACCGGAATATCATTAGACGTGACGAGTAGATCAGCGGCAAGAGCTGAAGTGTTACTCGGGCTTAAAGATCCATGAAAGATCAAATAAGTCCTCCACTTCTTCACAGGGTATCAATATAAAGGACTGGAAATTATTCATCGCTGAGGTTCAATGATCACACAGGAAACACTCAAAGGGAGTCCACGGGGTGATCTCTGGATGAACTATGGCGGGACGCTCTGCTGCTGATGCTTCCTTTGATATTTTGATGCTTCTGGTCTGGAGTTTCTCTTCTTGGAGTTTGATCTAAAAAGTGCAGTTTATACTCTGGATTTGAAAATAAGAAGCATTGGGAGGCTTCCATAAACCATAAATAACTAAAAAGGAAAGATTAATCAGTGATTGATTAAAAATTGTACACAATAAATTTGATAAATAAACTAAATATTTTATGTTACTTAAATACTACATAGATTGTTGTTACGTTATGCATCTTATTGAATGAAAAAGTAGTTTTTTACGCTGTCATTGTACACGTGTTTTTTGTTGTTTCCCTTCTCCCTTCTGTTTCTCTTAAAGGGGTCATTGGATGCCCATTTTCCACAAGTTGACATGATTCTTTAGGTCTTAATGAAAAGTCTATAACATACTTTGGTTAAAATTTCTCAATGGTAGCGTAAAAAACATCCTTTAGACCCTGTCAAAATCAGCTCTGTTTTCAGCACGTTGTTTTAGTCCATGTTGCTTTAAATGCTAATGAGCTCTGCTGACCCCGCCCCTCTCTTCTGTGGGATGACGAGCAGACTGTAAACTTTAGCCGCGAAACTGGCTAACTAGCACATTATTAGGAAAGGCGATTTGTAAAGATTCATAAAAAACCCTTATACTTCTCTGTAGATGAAGCTGGATCATGAATGATTCGCGCGAACTTAAACGCATTTAGGTCGATCGGGGATCGGCGCATTCCCTTCAAAAATGAACGTAACATTAATCCTCTGCATCTTCAGCGGCTCAGATGTCGGGAGTAAATGACGACTGCTGTGTTCATTATTACATCCAACAACAAAACATCTCAAATCGCTTAATCGGAGACATTCTTGTCTTCCCCTGCACCGGAGTCGACACAATGGCGGACAGCTCACAGCTTACTCAGGGCGGGTCTAAGGTAAGACGGCCTTGTCAATCAACTATCGTGGGAGGGGCCTGTGCAGAACTACATCATTCTGACAGGAATCTCAGAACAGCCTGGTTTGATAAAGGGGATTTTAAAATAGGGATAAAAAAATTAAAAACACTGGGTGGATTTTTATCATTATAGGGTGGATGTGTACACACACTTCCAACACACATTTATGTTCAAACAACAACAAAAGTGAATTTTGCATCCGATGACCCCTTTAACAGCACTTGTTAGTGCGCACAGGTGCATGTTGTTACGGTGGCGTCAGAGGTTCTGTAGAGCTGATGTAAAGTCGTCTGGAAGATCACTCGGGGAGTCTCCTCTCTCCCTGCTCAGTTGTTTACTTTGAATTTATGTTGTCAAACTATGTTGTACCTCCGATGTTACATCAAAGCTTGCTTGTTGTAATTGTGTACATGACCGTTAAACTACCTGTTTAATGTACGAGGGTGCCTTTTGTTTTCCTTCAGTTTTCTCTTGTTTTGAGGTTAGTTGGGAGGTAAGATAATGTGTTTTCTTTGTTGTTTATCTCATGCAGGAAAGAGGTTTAAACGACAGTTAGTTTGCTAATTTTGTTTATTATTTTGGCTCTTCCCTATCCTGAAGTTTATGTTGTTGTCTCCTAATAAATAAATTGTCGTTTTTGATACTTCTTGGTTTTGATGTTTTTGTTGTGAAAGGGGAAGATGAGACTCCGGGCACCCCGTAAAATAGGTGCTCTATCGTTATAGTAACCTCGCGTTGTTGTTTAAATTAATTGTTTGGGTCTGATAGGGAGCTGTGGTGGTGCAGCTGTGTCGGGCGTCATAACAAGTGTATATATACATAAATACACACAGACATACATATTCTTTCGCGAGTTTGGGGTCTGTAACATTTTTTTGCAAAAAAAATTCATACTTTTATTCACCAAGGACATAATCATTTGATTGAAAGTGACAGTAAAGATGATTCTAATTTCACAAACACACAAAAAAAATGCATGGTTTACACAATAATGTTAAGCAAAACAACTATTTTCAACATAATAAATATGATAATATTTATAATGATGATAATGAAAGAATAAGTTATTCATGTGCGAGGCACTAATTAACCAGCAACCCAAAAAAACAAACACGTACACAGAATGTGACAATGTTCCCATCTACTTAGGACTGCAAAATAAATTACTGTGGACTTTAGCCAACAGATTAAGTCTAATGAAATGTAACAAATATTTTAGAAAGGTAGTTTGTGTAATGTCTATTTAATTATTTACTCATCTGCTGCAATGATATCATGTCTTAAAGGCACAGTTCACCCAAAAATATATATACATAATTTTCTCACACTCAAGTTGTTTCAAACCTGCACGAGTTTCTTTCTTCTGTTGAACAAAAAACAAAATACGTTGAAGATTGCCGGTAGCCAAAAGTCCCCACTGCCTTCATGGGAAAAAATAAGTCAATGGGGACCAGAAACTTATGCAGGTTTGGAACAATTTGAGGGTGAGTAAATGATGACAGAATTTTAATTTTTGGCTGAACTAACCCTTTAAATGAACCTTTTTTTATTTACTACCTAATCAGCACTATCCATCAGTCGACCCTAGTATGTTTTCAAACTCGTGTGAACAATCAGGTGTGTCAAATATTGTATGAATCTCGATTCAGACCATACAATCCATCACACTGGACATCATTCTCTCTGGCATTGATCGTCACACAATCTTCTCAATCAAATAAACCATGTCGCCTGAAGCCACAGGAGAAACAGCAGCATAGGGACTGTCATCCGCTGCTTATGCAGTTTACATCACAGCCAGACACTTACTGACTGACCCTGTCACATTCATTAATGGGGAAATCACATTTCAGCAAAGTTTCGAACTTGAGGAAGGGGAAGCGTGCATTATTGTCCATTTAAAACAAAATTACCCCGTTTTAAGTGTTTTAGCTGGAAGACAGGAGGCTTGTAAATGCCTAACAAGGTCTATAAAAAGTGCACATCAACAAAGAACAAGCGCAAATGGGATGCAAACTTCCCCTGAATGACAATCCAAGGTCTCATCGCAGCAAACAGTAATTTAAGAGCATCTTCCCACATAAAACAAGACAGAAAAGACAGCACATCATCTCAAGCCAAGTACCCCATTCATGACCCGAGTTCTTGATGCCATTACGAGAGTTTAGCAAGTTAAATAAGCTACAAACTGGATTACAAGTGAGGCAGCGTTAGGTGCATATGACAGAGAAATATGAATTCATAAATATTTATGCTTTTCAAGTGATTTTTCAAAAACTGGACAGAACCGATGAAGACATCAGCATATCAAATTAGCTGAGATAAAACAGGCTTCCCATATAAAGCATTAGAAAAAATACAAAGATGTGTGTAGGTGGCACATGCGGACCATAAGGATGTGGAGATGCATTTTAAAGTGGTCTGGCATTTACAAGAAATGTTATTTGGAACAATAAATGGACACAAACAGATGTAATAAACAACTATAACTATGTTAAGATGCACAGTGCCATGTACATTTTATGTATTTATTGATTTATGATTGATTTATACACTACACAAAAATAAAAAAACAATCAATTACATTTAGGAAAACTTTGCTATGCAATTCAATTAAGGCTTTCTGGGCAAAAAAAATTATTCATTTGACCAGTCTGCACCATCATTCAGTGTTTCTTTGAAAAAACTGCTCTATTTTAAGAGGCCGTTCATACAGAATATGCTTTTCCAGTCCAATGTGCTACTTTCCATAGTTTTTCTATGTAAACACTCAAGACGGATGTGTGTGACTCCCCTGAATGACAATCCAAGGTCTCATCGCAGCAAACAGTAATTTAAGAGCATCTTCCCACATAAAACAAGACAGAAAAGACAGCACATCATCTCAAGCCAAGTACCCCATTCATGACCCGAGTTCTTGATGCCATTACGAGAGTTTAGCAAGTTAAATAAGCTACAAACTGGATTACAAGTGAGGCAGCGTTAGGTGCATATGACAGAGAAATATGAATTCATAAATATTTATGCTTTTCAAGTGATTTTTCAAAAACTGGACAGAACCGATGAAGACATCAGCATATCAAATTAGCTGAGATAAAACAGGCTTCCCATATAAAGCATTAGAAAAAATACAAAGATGTGTGTAGGTGGCACATGCGGACCATAAGGATGTGGAGATGCATTTTAAAGTGGTCTGGCATTTACAAGAAATGTTATTTGGAACAATAAATGGACACAAACAGATGTAATAAACAACTATAACTATGTTAAGATGCACAGTGCCATGTACATTTTATGTATTTATTGATTTATGATTGATTTATACACTACACAAAAATAAAAAAACAATCAATTACATTTAGGAAAACTTTGCTATGCAATTCAATTAAGGCTTTCTGGGCAAAAAAAATTATTCGTTTGACCAGTCTGCACCATCATTCAGTGTTTCTTTGAAAAAACTGCTCTATTTTAAGAGGCCGTTCATACAGAATATGCTTTTCCAGTCCAATGTGCTACTTTCCATAGTTTTTCTATGTAAACACTCAAGACGGATGTGTGTGACTTAGGGCTGCACGATTATGACAAAAATCATAATTGTCGATTTTTCCCTTGAAATTGTAATTGCGATTATTAATTACGATTATCACAATTTACACTGAATGATGTTTATACCATTGTTTGATGCAACTGCATGCTGTATTTTTATATGAAAATAAACAAGCTGAAAACACTCTAACTGAAAAACGTTTTGTGCTTTTATATAGTATTAAGCCTCAAATGTCAACTATTCATCGGATTGGTTTCTTCTTTAAATTATAAAAAAGTTAAAATATGAATGGTATTATAGTGTTATACTAAAACTAAAATTAAAACAATGGAAAAATCCTTAAGATAACATGTAGAAAGAAAAAAAACGCATCTTAAGCACGCAGAATAACATAAGCGCACTTTGAATTATTAATTGCCACTTTGAACGATTACATAATTGTGGCATCCATAATTGTAATCGCGATTAGAAATTCGATTAATTGTGCAGCCCTAGTGTGACTGTTGTGCTCGTGTCTCGCAAATTTTGCAGCATGTTGCACATGTATGCCACGTTTTTAAGACACCGTGGCAAATTAAAACAATTTCAACTTTTACATGCAGCGGCGTTCATCAATGTCAGTCATCAATTCATCAATGTCCAAAACAATGGACCAATCAGAAGATCCGGAGGCGGGGCAGGTGTTACAAGCTTTTGTTAACAGTAACACGTTGGCATGGCAACAGTTTTATTTGATGGCAACATGGTGAAGCAGGCATTCTGCAGTGTGCTTTTTTATAAATATGTTTCTGAGTGCTGCATCTCATATTTTCAGATGCAAAGATGCATTCTGTGTGAACGGCCCCTAACAGCCTTGCCTTACCTTACATTAATTCAATACATCTAATTCAAACAGGTTTTACCAAACAATGGCTATAAGTTTTATATTTATTTTGTATCATGTATTATTAATTATTATATAAGAGTGTGTGTGTGTAATTAAATTTTTCTATATATTTATTTTGTCCTTTTGCTTATTTTTGCAAATATAGCTGTAAATAGTCTTAAAGGTAAGGTAGGTGATTGCAGCAATATCAAGCTAGCTTTGAAAGCATAAGATCCCACCCTCCCTGCAAATCACTCTCCAAAGCCACACCTCCTCCAAAACACATGAAGGTGCACAGACAGACCAGAGGCTAACCTGCGACACGATGAAAGACGGAACTGGTGGAACTGGTCTCATTCACCGGTGAGAAAACATTACAGTACAAAGCGCATAATATTACAATAATAACGCCTTCCATTCTCGCTCGATCTGCAATAGCGTAATGCAACGCGCTAATGACGTATCATGTCTAATAACACTGCATACTGCTAACATTGCATAGAATAAAATGAAGTTGTGACAAAATATTTACAGATTGTGTTGCAGTAGCTGATTTAATTAACTTAATTGAACAAGCAGCAAAAATCTATTTTCTATTAATCTTATTATTATAAAGAATTGAATTGAAAGCAAACACAATCCATGTTAATTACCTCATTGTTGTGTTGTATAAAAATGCGGTTACACTTTACTTGAAGGGGTGTGCATAAGACTGACATGACACCTTCATAATCATGGCATGACACCTACATAATTATGACATGACACATATCATGAATATGAAGGTTTTTTATGCATGTTTATGACAACAGTCATTAAGTGTCATTTGCTCAGTTATGTAATTTTTAATGCAAAGATGACATTGTTTGAGATGTCTTTGTTATGGGCTATGGTTAGGGGTTAGGGGTAGGGTTAGGTCAAATAATGTCATATTTGCATTAAAAATTACATAACTGAGCGAATGACACTTAATGACAATTGTCATAAACATGCATAAAACCTCCTTCATATTCTATTAAGGTTATTAAGGTGTCATGTCAGTCTTATGCACACCCCTTCAAGTAAAGTGTTACCAAAACTGCATTCAAAAATGTAATGCATTTATCTTGCAATGAAAAATTCAATGTGAGGTTATAGGATTGCTATAATATAAATATACATTTCAGATATAGTGATGCATGTAATTTCCATCCTTTACGACAAGCCGAGCAAAACTCACCTTAACGGTTTGGTCCAGGGATGCGGTGGCAACACGGGCTTGTGGTCCCATCAGGCCACAGTGGATGTCGGTGATGGGGAGGGAGTGGCGGGAAAGAATGTGGCACGGTTCTGGTGTGCGGGACGAATCCAACTGAACAACGCTGAAACACAATACACAATTTTTCATTACCTTGCCGTTATGAAGTCTTTATAATAAACGACACGCTCAGGACAACAATAATTAATCATGAGAGCCATCAATTCTATCACATATTACTTGTGAGATGAGTTAATTAAAAATTGATGAATGTGAAATAATAAAATATAATACACTGGGTGTAAGTGAAATATTAAGATTGATATTCATTTTCTCTCTATACAAGAATCAATGGCAAGCCTTGACCTTGAAAGTATTACTTTATAAGATTCAATGATTCTAGATATCACACCACATCCTATACTGTGCCTTTCTGTAGAGGATTATATATACATATATTTTTTTGTTTGTTTGGATGTCAACATCTGGAAAAAATATCAAACAAGTCATTAAGAAGCAATGCAAATGATTTAGTGTAAAATGCAAAGAAAAAATGTGCAATCATTTAGTAAGTTAATGAAATAGCAGCAATAATTATTATTTTTACATAAATGATTCACATATATTATGTATATATAAAATTGGTTGCACATATTGGATTATTAGACGCATTAAAATAGTCCAAATTGAGAAGAAAAAAGAATGAATCAAATGTCAAATATACATAGTCTCATGGATTGATGACAGAGATGGTTTTTGATCATTGTTCATTCTTTAGCTTTTTATTGGATCATGTGCATTTAAATGATATCTAACTTCTAATGCCTCATACACATCTCTTGCTCTATGCTCCTGACACCCACTATTCTTTCAAAAAAATGTTTTAATGAAATTCATTGTTCTTACTGTAAAAGAATCTCACACACTCTCATGCTTTAAATAAAATACATAAACAATATCATTTTAGTGACATTTTATGATTTATAGCTTTTGTGTTTTTAATTGAAATTTAAAATATTTTATTTAGAAAAACTCGCAAATGTCTGTCTTTAACAACTCGCATACATCATATACAAACAATTAATCAGCATGTTAATTAGAGGTTATTATGGTTTTATGTTTTAATACTGATTTTTGCTTCATTATTTTAAAGTGTATAATAATATGCAGAAACAATTAGTATTACATAATACACAATATACATCATATATGTGAATAATTTATTCAAAAATAAGTATTGCTGTTATGCCATTAACTTTATGCAAAGCACTTTTGCTAAGTTATTTATTTTCATATTCGATTTCACAATTTGCGATATCCATTAATTCTGCTAAAACATGCTCTGTTTACTTGAAAAAATGTTGGAAATCAATTGTACTTATTTCTATATCTCTATTGCTTAAAATGGAAGACTAAATCTGTTGAAAATAACTTTTGCAGTACAAAATGTAACAGTATTTAATGAATTAACAGTAATCTTACTATCAAATATGAAAAAACATTAGTAAACATTCTAGAATATATTAACTGAAACTGACATATTAAACTTAATATTGCTTAATTTATACAGGAAGAGTTTGATTTCTTCACTTTTAGCTGATTACTTGAATTTTCCCTTTAAGTTTGCATAAAAAATAAGGCAACTGTTTTCCAAGCATTTTTTCAGTAAACTGAACTTGTGTAAAGTCACACTGCTAATGACTGTTGCATGTGTCTGGCCAAACGATCAGCCTCAAGAAAAAGACTGAATGAGAGAGATGCGGAGACGAGAAGGAGATCCAGATGGAAACACAAGGGCAGATAAAGTGAGATGAGACAGAATTGAACCCCATTCTGTCAGCACCGCTGCCTGACGCGGCACCGCTGGGCGAGCTCAGGGGCCGACCCGTCTTAAACAACATCTGTCATACACATCTGCGTTTTTATGTCTGAGAGAGTGAGGATCATTTCTGATTTGTGCTCAATTTTACATTTGCATTAATTGAGTTTCCTAGTTCTGGGTGAGCGTCCATGTCTCTCCTTCTGTCCACAGTTCACTTCTGCTGTGTTCATGTGAGTTATCATAGCAGTCTGAAGTTCTTCAAACTTCTGGATTCACAAAATGAATCAGGGTTAATTAATGTATTATATCAATACTCCTAGTTTCTTTTAATTACCACAACTGAATACAGAAAACTTTGTTGTGACCATAATGGGGAACGATGGGGCTTCTTTGGTCAAAAAGAATCACTGGTCTCATGTCAAAAGTGTCCACACCCGATCCTGGTCTCTATACATAGTTTCATCAGAACCCCAGAAAAGGTTCAAATAAAATGTAAAATAAACTGTGACTATTAGGACAACATATACCACTATAAAATCATTAAGACATCATAATGGCATTTATATGCACGTCACACCTCTGTTTATCAATTTGCA
Organism: Sinocyclocheilus grahami; assembly: GCF_001515645.1. Taxonomy (NCBI): domain Eukaryota; kingdom Metazoa; phylum Chordata; class Actinopteri; order Cypriniformes; family Cyprinidae; genus Sinocyclocheilus; species Sinocyclocheilus grahami. The sequence goes on along the minus strand of NW_015505344.1, from coordinate 56,905 downwards.
CTGGCTACCAGTAGCTGCTTGCATTCAAATCAAGGCATTAATGTTTGCCTACAAAACCACCACTGGCTCTGCACCCCTTTACCTAAATTCATTACTTCAGACTTATGTGCCTCTTCTGCAAGTGAACGTCGCTTTATTGTGCATCCCAAAGAAGCACAAAATCACTTTCACGGACTTTTACATTAACTGTTCCCTCCTGGTGGAATGACCTGCCCAACTCAATCCGAGCAGCTGAGTCCTTAACCATCTTCAAAAATTGGCTAAAAACACATCTCTTCCATCTGTATTTGACCCTCTAACTCTAGCACTCGATATTCTAATTCTATTCTTTATTTTTTTTTAAAACGTGCCCCTTTATTTTTAACAATGCATTGTTACATTTGCAACAAATACCTTTCACATTTTTTGTTTAAAAAAAACATTTTTAAAAATCGCAACAAGCTGAAAATTATATATGCTGAAAAAAACTGGTGCAGGATTTACTTAGAAATTCTTTTACTCAGAAACTGCTAGCAAATTTCACAAATGTTTACAAAAAATTTTAAGCAGAAAGACTGAAATAGTAGGCCTATTTTCTTGTAAAACATGCTCCTTTTATTAATAACCTTTTTTGACTCGATTGTTATGAAGAGATCAAAAATACTCAGTTATATAAACTCCGTTATGAACTGGAGGTTTTCCATAAAAATATGTATATTTTGGTATGTATTGTTATAAATCCATAACCGTCAAAAGTCTGGAATCATTCAGAATTTATAATGTTTTGAACTGTTTTTTTCCCCGTTTTTAATGCTTCTGCTTTCCAAGGCTGCATTTATTTGATCAAAAATACAATAAAACAGAAATATTATAACAATTTACAATAACTGTTTTCTATTTTAATATATTACATTATCACGTAATATATTTAATAGATTTCAAATGTTGCAAACCATTTATATTTCAAATTAATGCTGTTTATCATTAATGCTGAAAACGGTTGTGCTGCTTAATATTTTTGTGGAATCTGTGATACATTTTTTCAGCATTCTTTGAGAAAAAAAAGTGTTTAAGAAATGTTTCAGCAAATCCGCATATTAGAATGTTTTCTGAAGGATCATGTGACACTGAAGACTCTAGTAATGATGCTGAAAATTCACATCACAGGAATAAATCACGAATCCCGAAAATTGAAAAAAGTACATTTAAATTGTAATAACATTTCACAATATGAATATGCTTATAAGAAATATTTATGAAAGATCCTTTGTACCTGCTGTGATTGGATTTATTAATCAAAAGGTTATGTGATTTGGTTATGAGTATGGTGGTTTTTATTTGTGTTTTGTGGCATGTGTTTTGTGTCTGGTATTGGCATGGTCAAAGACTAATTTCAACCATGGCTGATAATAAAAATGCATTGCATTGTATTGTATTGTAATTTGTATTGTTTTTTTATGTTGATTATGGTGATGGCTGAGAGGTTATTCTGTCGAGCGATACAGATACAGAATAATAGATGCGCGTCATCTCCTTTCAAAACTCAGAGACAGACGCTGAATTATTCATCCTGGTTTGATGGCTGCGTGCCTCTCTCCTGCCTCCTTCTTTCATACATTGCAGCCCGTTGGCCTGGTTTACCTTAACTAATGCCATCAAACAAACATGACCGCGAGACATCACTGGCCTTCTCCTTCAACCTTCAGTTCAAAACCAGCTGTTACGTCAAATGCAGCAGGAAGCCTCAAACTGCAAGTCTTCAAAAACATACCACAAGTTTGGGCATCTCTCATAATTGATAATGCTCAGAAAGCCTTGAGGTGAATGTCTTTGCTCATCAGTCTCACCTCTATGGCTTCAAAGTACGTTACTTCAGATCGATAACAATAACAGCGCAGCACAATAGAGACGGACAGATCGGCTGAACACAAACAGCTTGGAAGCCGAACGTATCTGAAAGCAGTGGAAAAACTGCCTCAGGGTTAGACAAACCAGAGCTGCAGATTTTAGCCAATTAAAAGTCGTTTTTCACATGCTTTAAATCTTAATTACTCTGGTTGAGATGTTCTTAAAGCCATCTTGAAACAAAGTGGAGATGTAAGGTTGTTTATCTAGATTTATTTCACCATCTGCACCTGCTGGAAAACATTGAAAACACTCCCAGCGCCATCTACTGTCCGTAACGTGGAGGCAACCCTGTTTCAGAAGCCTGGGAAAGAACATGTCTCGGTTATATTTCACCCCAAAAATCAAAAGAAACAAGAATGAATAAAAATAAGCTCATTTTTGGAACATTAAGGATGTTTTTGCATTGTGACATTATTGTCAAAATAAATAAAGATATCACACATGATACGCCAGAGAAGTATTTGTTGTACTGTCTTTGTCATGTTAAAATAAATAAATAAATAAGCAAACATATATATATATGTATATGTATAAGTGCTGTCAAACGATTAATCGCATACAAAATAAAAGTTTTTATTTACATAGTATATGCGTGTGTGCTGTGTATATTTATTATGCATATATAAATATAATATATAGAAATATATGTGTGTGTAACAATCCAGTCAAACGATTAATCGCGATTAATCGCATACAAAATAAAAGTTTTTATTTACATAGTATATGCGTGTGTGCTGTGTATATTTATTATGCATATATAAATATATGTGTGTGTAACAATCCAGATATCAGGAACATTAGGAGTGGACAAATCAACAGTTTGGTACATTCTGAAAAAAAAAAAAAAGAACGCACTGGTGAGTTCAGCAACATAAAAAGCCCTGGACGTCCACGGAGGACAACAGTGGTGGATGATCGGAGAATCCTCTCCATGGTAAAGAAAAACCCTTTCACAACATCCAGCCAAGTGAAGAACACTCTCCAGGAGTTAGCACGCACTGGCAAAGTCTACAATCAAGAGAAGACGTCACCAGAGCAAATACAGAGGATTCACCACAAGGTGCAAACAAGACCAGATTAGACTTTGCCAAAAAACATTTAAAAAAGCCAGACCACTTCTGGAAAAGCATTTTTTGGACAGCTGCAATTAAGATCAACCTGTATCAGAATGACAGGAAGAAAAAGGTATGGAGAAGGCCTGGAACAACTCATGATCCAAAGCACACAACATCATCTGTGAAACATGGTGGAGGCAGTGTGATGGCATGAGCATGCATGATGTCCAGTGGCACTGGGTTACTGGTGTTCAGTGATGATGTGACAGAAAACAGAAGCAGCTGGATGGACTCTGAAGTGTACAGGGATATACTCTCTGCCCAGATTCAGTCAAATGGAGCAAAGTTGATTGGGTGGCGCTGCATAGTGCAAATGGACGATGACCCAAAACATACAGCAAAAGGAACCCAAGAGTTTTTGAAGGTAAAAAAAGTGGAATAATCTGCAATGGCAAAGTCAATCTCCTGATCTCAACCTGATTGAGCATGCATTTCACTTGATGAAGACAAAACTGAAGGCAGAAAGACCCACAAACAAACAACAACTGAAGTCAGCTGAAGTAAAGGCCTGGCAAAGCAACACAAAAGAGGAAACCCAGTCTCTGGTGATGTCCATGAGTTCCAGACTTAAGGCAGTCATTGCCCGCAAAGTATTCTCAACAAAATATTAAAAATGAACATTTTATTTTTTATTATATTTATTACAATTACATTTGAGCCCCTGAATTTGGGAGGACTGTGCATAAAAATGGTTGTAATTTCTAAGCTTTTTATGTTATATTTTTTTCAACCCCTTGAATCAAAACTTAAAGTCTGCACTTCAATTTCATCTTGATTGTTTCATTTTAATTCTATTCTGGTGCCATACAGAGTCAAAATTGTGAAAATTGTGACCGTGTCCAAATATATATGGATCTAACTGTATATATATATTAAGAAACCCTTTATATATTATGTTTTATATGTCCAGTTTTGAAAAACAAAATATATAATATAATAAAAAATATAATATATATATCAAATAAGGTTTTCATTTCAAATCACTCATTTGTCTCTTCTCAATTGTATTCCACGAAAATGTGGAATAAAGTCGTTATTTTTGTTTTCTTTGCGCAAAAAAGTATTCTTGTAGCTTTGTAACTTTACAGTTGAACCAGTGATGTGGTAGTGACCTTGAACGTGGTAGTTACCTTGCTGTCTATGAGAGGGTCAGAGAGCCCTCATATTTCATCAAAAATATCTTAAATTGTGTTCCAAAGATGAACGAAGGTCTTACGGGTTTCAAAACAACACGAGGGTGAGTAAATTACAATTTTCTTTTTGGGTGAACTAACCCTTTAATATTCTAGTCTCATCTCTCAATATTCCCAAGGTTCAGACAAGCAGCAATTTAGCGATGTCACCTTTTAAGTCTTTAAATATAGTTCAGTCATGAAACTCTATATGGTGCAGGCTGACGGGTTGTTAACGTAACTGATGATAAACGATTAATCGCATACAAAATAAAAGTTTTTATTTACATAGTATATGCGTGTGTGCTGTGTATATTTATTATGCATATATAAATATATGTGTGTGTAACAATCCAGATATCAGGAACATTAGGAGTGGACAAATCAACAGTTTGGTACATTCTGAAAAAAAAAAAAAGAACGCACTGGGGAGTTCAGCAACATAAAAAGCCCTGGACGTCCACGGAGGACAACAGTGGTGGATGATCGGAGAATCCTCTCCATGGTAAAGAAAAACCCTTTCACAACATCCAGCCAAGTGAAGAACACTCTCCAGGAGTTAGCACGCACTGGCAAAGTCTACAATCAAGAGAAGACGTCACCAGAGCAAATACACAGGATTCACCACAAGGTGCAAACAAGACCAGATTAGACTTTGCCAAAAAACATTTAAAAAAGCCAGACCACTTCTGGAAAAGCATTTTTTGGACAGCTGCAATTAAGATCAACCTGTATCAGAATGACAGGAAGAAAAAGGTATGGAGAAGGCCTGGAACAACTCATGATCCAAAGCACACAACATCATCTGTGAAACATGGTGGAGGCAGTGTGATGGCATGAGCATGCATGATGTCCAGTGGCACTGGGTTACTGGTGTTTAGTGATGATGTGACAGAAGACAGAAGCAGCTGGATGGACTCTGAAGTGTACAGGGATATACTCTCTGCCCAGATTCAGTCAAATGGAGCAAAGTTGATTGGGTGGCGCTGCATAGTGCAAATGGACGATGACCCAAAACATACAGCAAAAGCAACCCAAGAGTTTTTGAAGGTAAAAAAAGTGGAATAATCTGCAATGGCAAAGTCAATCTCCTGATCTCAACCTGATTGAGCATGCATTTCACTTGATGAAGACAAAACTGAAGGCAGAAAGACCCACAAACAAACAACAACTGAAGTCAGCTGAAGTAAAGGCCTGGCAAAGCAACACAAAAGAGGAAACCCAGTCTCTGGTGATGTCCATGAGTTCCAGACTTAAAGCAGTCATTGCCCGCAAAGTATTCTCAACAAAATATTAAAAATGAACATTTTATTTTTTATTATATTTATTACAATTACATTTGAGCCCCTGAATTTGGGAGGACTGTGCATAAAAATGGTTGTAATTTCTAAGCTTTTTATGTTTTATTTTTTTCAACCCCTTGAATCAAAACTTAAAGTCTGCACTTCAATTTCATCTTGATTGTTTCATTTTAATTCTATTCTGGTGCCATACAGAGTCAAAATTGTGAAAATTGTGACCGTGTCCAAATATATATGGATCTAACTGTATATATATATTAAGAAACCCTTTATATATTATGTTTTATATGTCCAGTTTTGAAAAACAAAATATATAATATAATAAAAAATATAATATATATATCAAATAAGGTTTTCATTTCAAATCACTCATTTGTCTCTTCTCAATTGTATTCCACGAAAATGTGGAATAAAGTCGTTATTTTTGTTTTCTTTGCGCAAAAAAGTATTCTTGTAGCTTTGTAACTTTACAGTTGAACCAGTGATGTGGTAGTGACCTTGAACGTGGTAGTTACCTTGCTGTCTATGAGAGGGTCAGAGAGCCCTCATATTTCATCAAAAATATCTTAAATTGTGTTCCAAAGATGAACGAAGGTCTTACGGGTTTCAAAACAACACGAGGGTGAGTAAATTACAATTTTCTTTTTGGGTGAACTAACCCTTTAATATTCTAGTCTCATCTCTCAATATTCCCAAGGTTCAGACAAGCAGCAATTTAGCGATGTCACCTTTTAAGTCTTTAAATATAGTTCAGTCATGAAACTCTATATGGTGCAGGCTGACGGGTTGTTAACGTAACTGATGATATTCAGAGAGTTAAACGACTTGGCACAAGCTGATTGGTTCATGCTGCATATGCAGCCAATGAGCTTACTGCCTTGCATTCATATGGCTGGCTAGCATTCACTTGAGTTTCCTGCAGAGCACTTCCAGAGTTTCTCTGAAACCCTTCACCTTCCCCAGCTCCACCTGTATAGATCTGCTACGGGTTATTTTATATGCTATTTGTGCAGCAGCAGTATGTCTTATATATCATTAATATATCATTTCAGCAGCAAAATGTGATAGGTTAAACTCATCAGCAAGCAAAAATGCAATGCAATGTACGATTTTGAGGGATATTTCACATTGCATGGTTTATAATCTAATTCAGTCTAATAAAACAAGAACTCTTTCAAGTGCGATGAAATAGTGGTGGAAGAGATGCTGTATGACTTACAGCTGCTTCTGTAAATATTGCTTGGTGGTCTCGCAGGCCTGTTTCTGCTTCTCTGCAGCAGTTTGGAGCTGTTTAGAAGCGAGGTGTAAAGCCTCACATGATGCCAACTCCTGGGCCTTCAGAGTCAAATTGTGCTCCAGGGCTTCAATCTGGTCTGAAATGATAATGAAAAACTCTCCTCAGACAATACAACTCGTAACGTTTTTCTATGTACTGCCAATAGTGTGAAGCCTCTCGCAATGTTAGCGCTCCTCTTCAAACTCTCTTAACAATATGCCAAACATTCTTTGAAGAAATAAGTCCATTGGCTTATAAGGCAATGTCTAGGCACTGCGTAACTTATCAGTTCGTTTCTTAAAGGACCTCGGTGATGTCAGAGCACTATTTTGAGTCCTAGTTGGTAGCTGGCTGGTGTTGTTCACTTGCTGCTTTGTCTCAAGTTCAACACTGGTGTTAAAATATGGTCTTGGTGTGAAACGTTTTTCTGGACATCACACCTATCCTGTTTTGTGAAAAGGTTTTCCAAAGTCAGCTAGCTTTTTTCAGATAACCGCTTTATCAGGCGGGTAAAAGGGGCCCTTTGTATTACCCGTTATTTTCATATCTCATGCATTCAGGAGTCATTTCCTGCAGTTGTTTAGTGAGGCAGGAAATCCTTTGCAAATTAAACAATATTCTGGCTTTGAAATGCTCAATATAAATTTGGATAAACAGTACTGTTCCCTGCTGAAAAAAAAGCAGTAACTTTTGATGGCTTTATGGTCTTAACAGGTTGGTTTGAGTTGGTCTTAGCTGGCATGAGTTGGTTTGAGATGGTCTTATCTCGGTCAACATGCTCTCCCACCTGGCAAAGCTGACTTTAACTGTTCTAGATGGTCTCCAGTCTGGATTTTAAATGGTTTCCCAGCCTGGTTAAGCTGGTCTAGTCTTCCGGTCTGTACAAGCTCTAACCTGGTTAGTCTGGTTGAAGATGATGTTGATAACCAACCAACAAATCTGTCCAGCCAGGCTGGGAGACCAGTTGAAGCCAGCAAACTTAAGCCAGATTAAGCTGTTTTTTAGATGAGTTAGGCAGTTATACTAAAAATAATACCTTTTTTTATTATATATGATATTATGATATTAACAGCAGCAGTAATTCAGCAGCAGCGTAGCAGATCTATTCCGCCAAAACCAGATACATTAACATCCATCACCATGCTAAAATCTTCAGAGAGTTGTCATGAATGAACTAAATATATTATGTCTTAAAGTGCTTGGTGTACTATGCGAGAAGAGAAAGCTAAAACAGTGAAAAATGTATTCATGTTTTTGTTTTCTACCAATCTGACAAATATTAGTAAGCTCATTACTCAAGTCAAAAAGGCAAAAAAGATACTTCAATACCACTTCCTGCATGTGCAACTTTGACAACTGAGGAAACCTCTGTAGATTAGCTCTCACTCATTAAGGTCAAGACTTATAGGCACAGTAGCAGTTGAAAACAAAAGAGAAATGATTAGTTACGCCTTTAACGCACCTGGAGAGATTCCATATGAGAGCCAGATTGTCTTTCCCTCCTGACACAAAATGACTGCTGTCATCAGTGAAACGGATGCAACTCACGTCCTGATAGTGTCGACTCAAAATAGCCAGCAAATTTCCTGTTGACATCTATTAGAAAGTATTAAAAGAAAGAGTCCACAATAAATCCAGCTTAAAAGACATGTGCCAAGAAATATAAACGCTTTGCATTCATTTTGTTCATATGGTCTTAAAACTTTTAAAGTAATTACATATTTTCCTTACACCTTAATATATGGGAGTTATTTTCAAAGTTTTTAAATATATTTGTCAAGTATTTTTTTTATTTCATAAATATTACTGTTTTTTTCAGACTTGCACCATATGACATTTTACAACCTGAACTATATTATTTTTTATATATTTTAAAATATTTTATATTTGAAAAGACTTCACAGTCATATGAATTTTTCATTTATGCCCCCCAAAATAATAGTGAATTTTAAGTAAAAAATCATCATAGAAGAGCATGCATTTGACATTTTTTTAATGAGTTAACTAAATGAGAATTATGTAAAAACAATGTGATATTTCTTGATAGCCAAAACCCTCCTCCTCACCTCCCACAGGTATATAGCTTCAGCAATGCCTGCCAGGACATAGAGGCCATCAGGAGACGCACAGAGACACGTTACAATCCCAGGACACACAATCTTCTGCTGTAGCTGGTCCTGAAACGTAGTTCGGAAGTTATTCAGAGCATTTAGAAATGCTCTCCCAATACATTCAATCTGTACTCCACAGTCAATGACTAATGAATATCATAGATCGTCATAAATTCATCGGGAGTCACAGCCATTCAAATTTGATGTTTAAATACTGCATGAAAACAGAGTAATAATTGTATCACATTTGAGTCAGATCAGATATTTCTGGCTGTAAAAAGCTTTAATATTGATTAATTTGTGGCAGGTGCACTTTTAGTTTCATTCACTGAACCAAAGATTTAAAACCTGTCTAGGCTGCCATGTCTATTGCACATGTGTCTTAAATCACAAACCCAGTCACAACTCCATCATCTATATAACTAATGCTTATTTATTTAATCTCTGTTAACAATGATAAACCAATAAACTGTTGACTATTTTTTAAATAGTTAGTTTGTTTTTAACGCCATGCCAGCTTTTGTGGCTATTCCCATGGTGAGAAAATGTTATAAACTATATCAATCTATTTATGCTAAAAAAAACTATATTTGGTTTAACTTTGGTTAAACATTTCTTCAAAAGTGTTAGCTGAGCATAAAAGGTTTATCACAGGGTTAAGACCAGTACAATCTAATAAATCATGCATCATGGATAAGGGGTTTTGACAGAAAGCACATGTTGGTGGATATTCTCCTAAAATTAAAAACTTGTGCATCATCCTGGAATAGCCTATTCTGCACATTGCTTATTCAAATATGAGAAAAGCTTGACTTTATATTATCAGTGATGACTGCAACATGCATATTACGCTGACAAATAACATGGTTGGGATTTTACCATTTACCAATATTTTTAAGCTAATATTTGTATGAAATATAGCTTAGCTTATTTTACTTTAAGCTAGTAAGATGTGACATACATTTTTAAAAAGTAAGAAGGCTTTCGAGTAATATTTAATTAATTTAAATATTAAAGCAGCACTTAAGTCACCGCTGTCCCAGTTTGACATGTCAACTGTCCATTAACGATTATCTTCTTTTAGTTAACTAATTAAACTGAAGAACGCTTGTTCTGAACTGAGCTTATTTTCAGATGCAGTAACCTTAGCTCTCTACCCACCTTTCTTTGGATCTCCCACACGTTTATGAAGTTCTTGCCGAGTTGAGCTCCTAATATGTATTCTCCGTTCAGGACCGTTAAAGACCTGGAGGACGTGTTACCCCCGCGATAGGACAAGAATTCTGACCCGGAGTGAGGGTCGAAAACCGCGCAGTTAAACAGCTGCCCCGCTGAATCTGCAGACAGAACTACCTCCACGGGCGCAGACATGTTGGATACACAAAGCGCGATTATTTTGGAAGGCGTCGAGGGGCGGGTCTGTGCAACGTCATTTCCGATAACGTAAGGCAATCTGGGTATTGCTGTTTTACGCTGTGTTAAATGTTCCCCTAATTTTAAAGTAAATGTTTAAATGTACATAATAGGAGCAGACTGGAAAGCAGTAGTCATAATTTTATAATTTACATGGGAGTGGGTCGCCCCCTCAACATGTTGAGATCACATGACCAAATAGCTAGGCTATTACTCGCTTTATTTCAGTATCATAATAAATTATTAAATATAGTATATTCTTAAAAACATACAGCTTTCAGTATAAGTTGTTTAATTTCTAATTTTTAGTACATTTGTGTGATAAGTTACCATAGTTTTATAGCTGAAGGTAGACTGTAGTATTAGTAGCCTATATTCGTTGTTGTTCTCTCTCTCTGTCTGTCTGTCTGTGTGTGTGTGTGTGTCTGTCTGTGTGTGTGTGTGTGTGTGTGTGTGTGTGTGTGTGTGTGTGTTACTCTTGGTCCTTCACTAGTCAATATGTACAAGGAAATCTTTCAACAGATTATTGTTTAAAAAGGCTGACATAGTACTGATGGAAAGGTCATACACATTAAAGACAACATTGTGACTTTATTCAAAAATAGCTTTCAAAAGGTTTTCATGAATTTCTAAAAATAAAAAAAAACAGACAGTGGTAAAACTTTCTGAATAGCTCTTAACATATATCATTGGCATATTAGCCAGGTTACTCCAAACAAAAATAAATACAATTCCGAAACATCTAGACCCTAAAATCTATATATTTTTCCCAAATAAAAAAGTCTAAAGAAAAAAAACAGTTACCACCAATGAAGTACAGCAGTACAGCATTTGTTGAAGGTGAATAAATTCTCGATGCTCTCAGCCGTGCCACCAAAAATGTTTGCAACACAAACACCTTCATTAACTACACGTGATCATAAATTTTGCATCAGCACTTCCAAATGACGATTTACATGTGCTTCCAGTCCAGGGTTACAAGTGCACCAGAGCCGTGTCCTCAGAACAGTGTTGAACCGAAACATGTACCCAAATACTCCATCATCCAGCCTTCCTCTCGTCTCTGAGAATAAACCAGAATCTCATTAGCACACAGGATACTGATTCATTATCAACACAGACACAACAGAGACTGTAATCATACTCGGAATACGATTCAACTAATACAAAAAGCACTTACATGGTACTAAAAGCAGACTAAGGCAAACGATCACAGCCAGTGTAACACTACTTGTGGTGATTCCTTGGGCTCCGCTGTCATTGAGATCAAGATGATGTTCATGTTCATGTTCATGGTGGTCCACGTCTTTACACTTCATGCTATGGTGAAATGAAAGAAAATTCCACCTGGCAAAGCTGACTTTAACTGTTCTAGATGGTCTCCAGTCTGGATTTTAAATGGTTTCCCAGCCTGGTTAAGCTGGTCTAGTCTTCCGGTCTGTACAAGCTCTAACCTGGTTAGTCTGGTTGAAGATGATGTTGATAACCAACCAACAAATCTGTCCAGCCAGGCTGGGAGACCAGTTGAAGCCAGCAAACTTAAGCCAGATTAAGCTGTTTTTTAGATGAGTTAGGCAGTTATACTAAAAATAATACCTTTTTTTATTATATATGATATTATGATATTCTAACAGTTATAGAATACAACATTTGGGGTCAGTATTTTTTTTTTTAAAGGAATAAATATTTGATTCAGGATTCAAAGATACATTCAATGTATCAAAAGTAACACTAAAGGATTTCGCATCTTCACAAAAAAATGATTTCAAATAAATACTGTTCTTCTTTTGAACTTTCTATTCATCAAAGAATTTGAAACAAAAATATATATTCACAGAGTATCCACACAAATCTGAAGCAGCACACTGTTCTCGACATTGATAATAATCAGACATGTTTCTTGAACCATGTGACTTGTCTTGGTAAGCAGAAGATACTTCTTTCAAAAACATAAAAAAATCCCAAACTTTTAAACAGCAGAGTCATTTTTACTTGCATTGAACTCGACAACATTTTCTGCGAATACAATACATAAATGCACGTACTATATATAGACAGGGCAAAGAAATCTGAGCAAAAATAGAAGAAATACCACTAGTTACTGCGCTTCATGTTATTACACCAACCACTGTAGAGAATTCCATGTCACAAACAAGCCTTTCCTATTTGTTGTCTCTTCCGAGTTTCTATGGTTACATGGGAAAATGCATCTAAGAATATCGTCAGAGAGAGAGAGAGGGAGAGAGCTCTCCTTTCATGGCTGCTCTGATGAGAGGAAAAACTCTGACGGGAATTTTCCTACCTTTCTGCAGGCTGATTTCAGCAGTGCGGTTCTCCTCGATGAGTTTGTATTTTTCATTTTTACTGTCCAAAACTGTGATGTTTTCGTTCAGAATAGCCTACGGAGAAACAGAAGCTTAATTAAACACAAGTTCATAACCGGGATGAGGTTGTTCGCGCTAAGACTTTAAGGTGTGGCTGTCAGATCTCACGGGCGTGTGAGTGAACGCCGCCACCTCCAAAGGTCAAAAACAAGGCCACAAAAATCAAGCCAAAACCTCTTTGAGTTTGAATACAATCTAACACCCACGTTTTGGCAGAAACACAACAACCCTAGGAACAATGTGAAGATTATCAGGAAAGTTTTTTTTTTTTTTCCAGGAAGAGCTGAGATTGATATCCTGGCAGCAGATGTGTTTAACGTTCGGATCATTTGATTTGGCATATATTTGCATAACTCTACAGATTTAACTCAACCTGACCTGTTCTCAACTTCCCGTTGGGGCTCATTATGTAAAACAAAACAGTTTCATATCTAAAAGTTTCAACTAAAATAAAACTGAAAGTCAGTTTTTTTTTTTTAAATCTGCATGTCACTGTAACCTACTGAGGTTAAGGCTAGAAGAAACCCAAGCAAGAAGATAAACTCACAATTTCTTGCAGGCTGTCATTCAAAGAGATGTTCAGAGACTGTATTTGCTCCTTGTACAGGTCGATTTGCTTCTGTAAAGTGGTCTGGTTCCTCCATCCCTGCCTCACCAGATCCTCAAGAGCTTTTCGGTCTTTGGTCCACACGACTTTTGCCCCTTCATGTCTCTCCCTGAGGTCTTGCATCTCCGTCCGACACTGACTGGCTCCTTTCATCTCGGGCGAGGTGGCCCATACCACAATAATGATAAGAGAGATGATGGACCACAGGGCCAGGCAGGCGATCACAATGTTACGTGTGGTCTGAGAAGATTTGGAGCTGGTCATCTTGAGACACGCAGGCTGGAGATGTCCGAGAAGAACAAGCTGGTGGGTGCAAGTCTGGCGAGAGACTGTCTTCTAAGTGGAATGAAACTTTTAAAGCCTGGGTTTCCCCTCCAAGCTGAGCTCAGGAAAGGGGAGTGGCTCTGCTCCTGTGATGGGACCTGCCGTCCAGTTCCTCAGCCCTCCAAACACACAGATTGCTACAACGTGACATCAGCTCTAGAGGTTGTCCTCACCGTTAGTGGGAAAAACCAAAACTGTTTTTACTGAAAGACCATGTTTCAGTTTCCATTCCTCAGTTCAGGGGAGTGTCCTGGCAGGGGTCCCGGATCTTAGGAGAGCATGTTATCTCTGCTAGGACTTACTCTGAGCGTTTTTAACAGGAGCAACTCAGTGTTTCCTGAACTTTTGCCAAGAGTGTCCCGTGCCCCTTTGAGTCGCACAAACTCACAAATACAGCAGCTTTTAGGAGGACTGACTGTATGAAATCTTCTATTTATCTCTATATAGATGATATCTGTCACTCTTTGAATAGATAGACTGTCTGATATGTAAATATTAAAACTTCATAGACCTCACCCTCAAGCGTCCTCTGCTGGTTTAAGAGCAGCACTTCAGAGCTGGTTGGAGTTAGAACAGACCTTCGAAATTCTGCTGCTCAGTGTTTCCAGCCAGCGATGAGTCATCAGTTGGGGGGTGCTTACATAAATAGGGTGGCGGCTGTTTCCATGGGCCGTGGCCCCCTTGTATTGAATTCCTGCGTTTGAATTATGAACTCTTGCAAGATTCTATTGCATTGTGAAATGGATTTAGTCAGACTTGGGAAGATTAATAGCATCTGGCAGTTTTGCACAGTTCTGGGGTGGAAGATTATTCATTGTTGCATCCATCCATTTTCCAAACTACTTCATTTAATTAAATAAAATGTACAATATACCAAAGGTAAAGTTTTAACCTTATAAAGTCTACTGCTTCATATTTGACAAGAAAATTTGTAAGGCCTCTAAAGCAGTGGTTCCCAACCCTGGTCCTTGAGGCACCCCAACACTGTACGTTTTGCATGTCTCCTTAATCAAACACACCTGATTCAGGTCATCAGCTCATTAGTAGAGACTCCAAGACCTGAAATTGGTGTGTCAGAGAAAGGAGACATGCAAAATGTGCAGTATTGGGGTGCCTCCAGGACCAGAGTTGGGAACCACTGCTCTAAAGGATCAACATTATGAAATCTTTGCTGCAAGTAAAATTCTTAATAAGTGTAAAAATTTCCACCTTCAGGTCATACATATGTATTTTTGTTGTGAATTTTTTACTAAGTAAACATCAGAATAAATGTTATATTGCTGGTTACAAGATTAACACTTACTGGATTAATAAACGTAGGCTTACACTCTAAAAAATGCTGGGTTAAATACAACCCAGTGCTGGGTAAAATAGGGACAAATTTACCCAGCACTGGGTTGTATTTAACCCAGCATTTTTTAGAATGTGAGCTTCAAATACGATACAACAGGTTTTTGAGGAATGTTTATTTGTTCATCTTTCAATCATTATCGTACTGCATCGCACTGTTTTGCTTCCACAATAAAAACTAAGATATTTGATCATAAAACTAATTTAAATAGCATCAAACTAAAATTGGGAAACATTTATTTTGTTTTTTCTTTTTTTTTTGTCTTTTTTTTTTTTTTACAATTCTTTTATATATCAGTACAGGGTTCATAAATGAAATGCTGGTAACACCCAGCCATCTCTCCACATTACTCTTGTTCTTTGTTTGTATTTTAAATTGGCATGTGTACATTGACAATGTCAAGAGCTACCCTCCGCTGTAACCCCAGCCAGCAAAGCGCTCTGACAGGCATTTTGCACCAGTGCTCTGACTCACTCACTAACCTAATGAATTTGAACTCCAGATCCCAAGATTCCATTTGTGTCTATTCTGAGCAGAAAACATCAGGTTCAGATTCCAGATTGAGAAACTCACAGTGAGTTTGTACACATGTTCTTATTTAATGTTCTGTTAATTATTAATAATGGAGAAGATGATAAATACAACAACTGGTGCATTCCCAAAACATACAGAGAATGCATATAAAGGGGAAATGAGTTAGAAATTATGTTCTAAAACATAGTTTTATCATAGTCAGTCATAAAACTATTAATAACTGGTACCATGAAACATGCCGGACTGTATAATGATCGACACACATGCTCTTTTTGTGGTCAGACTCTTGAAAAATCCAAACAAACCCTCAGCGAATAATTACAAATTATTGCAAAATGTAGTTAGCAGTTATATTGCATTCTCTAGTTGGACCTTTATATCCCCATCAACCCCAGAAATGAAGCAATCGCTTTCTGGGTTATTAGATTTAGCACATGAATAGAGAGCGCTTGCGCAGAAGTACGGTGGCCGAGAAGTGCAGAACAGATCACAATTCTGAAAACAAAAGAACAAATTACAAACGCAAATGCAAGTCTAAAAAACAAAATAACAATTCAGAAAACATTATAACAAGTCAGAAAACACAATGACAAATTCGAAAACAAAATAAGTCAGAAAACACAACGACAAATCAGACAAACTGGAAAAGGTAGGTACAGTTTGAGACAGCGCCATTGGTTTGGGATTACTCACCGCTGACTGGACGAAACATCTGTCAATCAACTTATACAGGGAAGAACCAGCCGAAGAACTGCAGAGTCGTGGTAGAAAGTTCGGAGATGGTATTAAAGTAGCTCAGTTTAAATGTATTGTATGAATTGCCCT
>NW_015505344.1:35393-40536 GCF_001515645.1 Sinocyclocheilus grahami | reverse complement strand
GTCCAGTCAGCGGTGAGTAATCCCAAACCAATGGCGCTGTCTCAAACTATACCTACCTCTTCCGGTTTGTCTGAATTGTCGTTGTGTTTTCTGACTTGTTATAATGTTTTCTGAATTGTTGTTGTGCTTTCTGAATTGTTATTTTGTTTTTTAGACTTGCATTTGCGTTTGTAATTTGTTCTTTTGTTTTCAGAATTGTGATTTGTTCTGCACTTCTCGGCCACCATACTGAAGATGTAATATCGACATATTACAATATCAACCTGCTTACGTGTTTAAAGTAAGAAAAGATTCTGGTATAAAAAAATATGCCACCATTCCTTTAGAAAAGAAAACACTTTATTTTAAGGACTAATTCTAACTATTAACAAGCATGCATATTACTAGCATATTGGCTGTTTATATAAAGCACATATTAAAGGTTCATTCTGCATGACCATAATTAGATTCTCTATATGTAAACTTACCTTACTAATTATTAATAGGCAGCAAATTAAAAGTTTATTGAGGCAAACGTACTAGTTAATAGTAGGGCTGGGTATTGACACAAATTTCACAGTTCAATTTGATTTCTATTCACAAGCCTGAGATTCGATTCTGATTTTCATTCAATTCAATATCAATTATTTTGGATATATATCAGGTACACATGACAAAAGAAAAAAAAATCTCTCAACTAATGCTGTAAAAAATGCATGAGACTCAGCTGGTACTAAAATTAACTGATTTGCATGCAAACACTTAAATTATATTACATTTTAAAATTAAAAACTTAGTTATAATAGTAACTTTACAATTACATAAGTATATTTCCACTCCAATTCGTTTTTTGAAATATAAACATTTAAATGGTGGCTGTCAAAAAAACCTGACCGATTTATTCAAACATAAAGAGTATAGAGTAAAGTATAATGAATATGTTATATGGTGCATATATTTAGTGATTTTTCTAGCTGACTAATGAGTTAATTGTCACAGAATATTTTTTTTCTGAGATAAATGTGACCTTATGTGACCTACTGTTTAGGCTACAAGCTGTTATATTGACATCTTTCTGCAGTTGAAACACTGATTGAGACAGAATACGCATTTCAGTAAGTTGTACCCTTTCTTTTAACATACATTTGGATGGTTATTCATGTTTATTTCATGCTGTAACTGGTATTAAAGCGGAGATATTAAAGCACACTCTTGAACTGAGGTGCTACAGCGATCTGTCACTCCACATGACTGTAAGATGCAAACTCGCAATTGCAAGAAAAAAGTCAGAATTGTGAGATAAAAAGTCACAATTGCCTATTTTTGTTTTTATTCAGTGGCAGAAACGGCTTCCATAGTACGTGTTTATCTTCACTTTTAAAATATGCATTATTATTATCTACATGTATAATTTCCTGGGGTCATGACCCCATCATTTGCACCCTCCCTCCAGCAGTTTCATTTCTCCTGAGAGACTCGTGTAACTGTAAGGACTGAACTCACCATCCTACAGGAAGCAGGTTTATACAGACAGCCGAACTTGAACAGCTCTCACCCAAGTTGACTTATATAGATAATAAAGCAATGGATCTTCACATAAGCTGCAACATAAAGCTGTTTTCACTTCTGTATCTGGCACTGCACTGTAAGTGTTTTAAACTCATATTTCTCCTCAACTATTTCAAGTTTGTTATTTGATGTTTAAATAATATTGCTGTTTTAAATTTCATATCTGTTTTTTGTTTTATATTTTAATGATTTTTTACTACTGATTTATTTGACTACTTTTAAGGAATATATACTCGTGAGTTTATTTAAAATGTATATATAATTTAGTTTTTAAAGTTCTCATGACTTTCCAGTTTGACCAAACACTAATAATTAGTGCAGTCAAACGATTCATCGCGATTAATCGCATCCAAAATAAAAAATGTTGTTTACATAATATAGGTATGTGTACTGTGTTTATTTATTAAGTATATATAAATACACAAACATACAGTAAATATTTTGAAAATGATATATATCATAATATTATATATTATATATAAATATATTTAATATATAAACATAACATATTTTTATTTGCATGTGTGTGTATTTATACATGCACAATAAATATACACAGTCCACACACTCATATATTATGTAAACAAAAATGTTTATTTTGGATGCGATTAATCGCGATTAATCGTTTGACTGCACTACTAATAATATTGAGAATATTCATGATCTGAATATATTTCTTCATTATTTACTCTACATAAACGTTTCACTGTGCATATAATTTCAGGCTTTTTATGGAAGACTTCATTGAACGTCTCTGTGCAGCAGGGGCAAAATGTCACACTGAGCTGCCCATTGATGATCAACAGCAGTAAAGGGGTTTTGAGCTGGTACAAACAGACTCCATGGCACGGGCCACAGCTGATCCTTTCCTACAATATCACCAACACTTCACAGGTGCGCCGCGGCACGGGACTGGACCACAGCAGATACACCGTCTTAACCAGGGAAGGGTTAAACCCTCGTCACCTCTTACAAATCCTCACAACTTTACAAAATGACACTGGAACTTATTATTGCGGGTTTTCAGACAAAAACCAGACGCACACGTTTGACGACTGAATGCAAATGCTGCATAATATATTATGTTTTAGATATTTACTGATCTTAAATGCATCCTTGTGCAAATGAACTTTATTTATGGAAAACAATACACTTTTCCATCAGTGTCTATTTCATGAAAGCTATCTTCTTAATGTTCCAATATTTCTGGCTTGCATTGCAAAACCTGCAAACTTTGCTCTAATTGGATTAGTTGGCTCCCAGGAGATCTGTGCAGAAGTGCTGGCAGTGTTGTGATAGAACGAGCATCTGTCTGTGCCAGTAAACCAACGGCTCTTTCCTGTTTTTAGGTCCCTCTTAACCGAATAACAGTCAAATATGTTTTTAACACATTGATACTTTATGGTGTATAACAGAAAAGAAAAACAGAATTTTCTTTTCAGCATATCATGGAAAAATATTAATAAACACAGTAGCAATTGTGTACTTGCAACTGATCTGCACTTCAGATAATCTATACATTCCAGTAAAAAAAAAGTGTATATTATATTATATTATATTATATTACAGAAGTCAAACTAACAAAGCACTGCATCTGTGGATAAAAAACCTATTACTAAAATAAAAAAAATCAAATAAAAACTATGTAGACAAAATTAAAATAATGTAAATAATAAAAACTACAAAACACATAAATGATAACTGAAGTAAAATAAAATATGAAAAATATTCTCAATTTTTATGTAGTTTAACTTGTAATGTGCTAAAATAAAAAATTGAAATAAACATGAATAAAAACTATGTAGACAAATATAAATAATAAAAACTACAAAACACATAAACGGTAACTGAAATAAAATAAAATATGAAAAACATTCTCAATTTTTATGTAATTTAACTTGTAATGTGCTAAAATAAAACAATTTGAAACAAAAATGAGTAAAAACTATGTAGACAAAAATAAAATTAATCTTTAACTAAAATTGAAAAGAAATTGGAACGTATAAAATAAAATTGATTAATTAAATAATAAATACAATTATTAGCTATCAGTGATAGTAAAATGAAACTGCTGCAGACACCACTGATTGTAAAATACTATTTCAAAAAATATTAGTAATTTTATAACATATATTAAAATACAATTTTCAAGATTTCATTGTAATAAAATATTTCTGTTAATGTTACAAATATGAATTTCCTAAAGCCTGATTCATTGACCCTGTGAAGGAATCAACAGTGTAATGGTTGATTGCTTTTAAATGGACCATCTGCACACGGCTTATGAGCACATGGGACGTTCTTCCCTCAACCGTCAAC
This sequence comes from Sinocyclocheilus grahami, assembly GCF_001515645.1. NCBI lineage: Eukaryota > Metazoa > Chordata > Actinopteri > Cypriniformes > Cyprinidae > Sinocyclocheilus > Sinocyclocheilus grahami. The sequence goes on along the minus strand of NW_015505344.1, from coordinate 36,669 downwards.
CTCTGTGTCGACTTCATAACACAACACTGAATCAAATCAAGCTTCACTGGCTCTAGAGGGAAATTATATCTCAGACAGCATTCGCTCACACACACAACATATATAAAGAAATTCAATGAAACAGAAAAGAAATGAACAAGAATAGAAAGGCGACTAGTGTGATTATCATTATTACCTCACTTCTTCTGCTGCGGTGAGACTTTAATGCCAAAATCGAATAAATCAATTACTGTCTTGATCATATAGCTCATTGGAGATTTCTATTACAGCATTGCTTCAGGTGAGAAGGACACAATGAACCAGATGTTTAGCAGAGGACTTCGACTTATTGTGGAAGGTAAGAGATGCTTTCAGGAAGTTCAGAAATGTGGTTTTGCTCAGTTTATACTCATCATTAACATGTTTTTCAGTTCCTCACATCCGTGTTGAACGCCAGGTGACTCCGAAAGTGCATGTTCTTCTCCCTGCTGGAGGTCAGAAGCAGCGATCAGAGAGTGTGACGCTGGCGTGTGTCATCACCGGCTTACAGTCTAAAGCGCTGAGGATCACATGGAAGGTAAACGGAGCCACAGGTCTGAAAAAACACGCCAGCTCTCCACAAGTGCACCGAGAGCCTGGAGGCACATTCTGGGCTGTGGGACTGCACTCGGTTCTGGCTCATAAATGGAGTGCTGAGAATAAGTACAGGTGTGAGGTGACATACAAAGCGGCGTTTCACTATGATAAGGCAGAGTCGTCTCTCTGCAGTCCTCCTGAGGGACTGTAACTGTGTCCTGGGTTAGAGATTCTCTAAATTGCATGAGATCCATCTGCTGACCACTGAGCTGGAGCTCATATTGCACTTAAAAATCTAAAGAGGGGAAAAAAGGACAATATATTTTCTAAAGTAACTTTGTTTCTAAAGTCTAAAGAATTCTACATTTTTCACATTATTTTGATGATGTTTGCCTCCCAAATTGTCATTATAGCTGATGCATTTGGACATTTAATACGATAGTTTTTAGGTGAATCATCATAAATTGAGGGCAGCAAAATAAAATACTAATGATATATAAGTATATATATATATATATATATATATATATATATAAACATGTAATGATTTATATAAAAACAAAACAGGCTTAATTTTCTTTAAACATATTATTATTATTATTATTATTATTATCATCTTAAATTTGCCATGAAAACTGACTGTATATACTGTTTTGTTTTGTTTTATTTTATTTTGTTTCTATGGTTAGCTAGCCAAATTATTCTGCTTTAATGCGAAGCA
>NW_015505344.1:32026-32883 GCF_001515645.1 Sinocyclocheilus grahami | reverse complement strand
CAGAGTTGTGTGTGTGTGTGTGTGTGTGTGTGTGTGTGTGTGTGTGTGTGTGTGTGTGTGTGTGTGTGTGTAACCGCTCAACACTATTTTTAGAAACCTATTTGATGTGGCTACAGCAGCTTTCAATATTGAAAAAAGGATGCAAAAAAATGCCACAAAAGTATCAAATGTTCATTGTTCAGTCCTACCATCCAACAATGGCTCATTTGCAGACATCAGTGTGAAGTTGGTGTGCAGTTACTACAACTGATGAATCACAAGAGGGCGCTAGAGGCTTAATATAAGACCTGTTTACTGAAAAACCTCAATAAAAGGTCATCAGAAGGGCAGTTCAGAGACGGACGCTTCTTGCTTTCAGAAACAGTTGGCGTGCCACTTGCTCCTTTCTCTTCTTTTCAAAAATTCTTCAAGTCTAACTCAAATTTTATTAGGATAATATAATAAACATGCCTACCCTTACCAAAAAGTAGTATACTTCAAGTTTATTTTAGTAAGTATACTTAAGTAAAGTTCAAGTATATTTTTAAGTATACTTTATGTAGCAAGTATGCAAATATCAGTGTACTAGTAGTATGCTTGTAAGTGTACAATTTCAATACCCCTTGGGACTAAATTGGCCCACTTTCTAGTATATAAAAGTATACTTTTAAGTATACTTTAAGTATAACAGTGGTAAACTTTAAGTACACAACTAGTTTACAACAATATTTTAGCTTGTACTGCAACTATACTAAAAGTGAACTTATATGAATACTGATAAATTTCTAATTAAATACTTGTAGTAGCATTTTTAGTACACTTTGAAGTATAGTCTCAGTAAACTACTAGTTTAGTAGTTTTATACTGCAAGTATACTC
>NW_015505344.1:27354-30033 GCF_001515645.1 Sinocyclocheilus grahami | reverse complement strand
TATACTAATAGCACACTTGAATAAACTCCTTTTTCGTAAGGGTAATCAGTTTCTCCTTTGACTCCAATAGCAAAAATGTTCCTAACGTGAGCTGGAAAACACAAAAACTGATTTCCGAGATTTATTCTTTCAAATGGGTTTGTAATCAATTGTCCGATTACATTTTTTTAAAAATGGGAAACAACATAAGTCAGTAACTTATGCTTTCCTAGAAAATCATGAGTCATAAGTCCAGCCCTTGTTGATAAATAACAAAGATATTCATGAAAGCTGGAAAATAAACTTGCGTGTTCAGGGGTGTATTCCAGAAAGTGGGTTTTGTTGGAAACTCAGAGTTTGTTAACCCCAGAAAATGGAAACTCTGTGTTTTCGGTTCCAATAAAAGACAAAACTAAACCTCTTGGTAAGTTACCATAGTAACTTACTCTGTGAACCTAACCTGTTCGGGAGCAGGTTTTCTTCGGTAAACCCAGAGTTTCTTTCGGTCTCCTCCACCTTTTTAAAGCATAAGCAATGTTTAAATACCTCATTCATTCATTCATTCATTCATTCATGCTGCAAAAATGCTTTTGGAAGGGTAGTGCAAGATATCTATGCCGTAATCACCACCACAGCTGTTAAATAAACACAATTTATTTGGTCATCTTTATGTTCTACAAATACTAAAGCAACAAATTATTCTTTTCCCTGTTGGATTTTAATATTGGTATTGTGGCAATCTCCTTGCCCGTGGTATACCATGAAAATGAATATCCTATTAGTTCAATAACCTACCGTTCTGCCAGTTTTCACTTATGATATTATAACAGTGATAAGAATTAAACTTGTATTTTTCACGCTAAAGTATGCAGACGTCTTTTTTCGTGTGCTGTTGCCATGGTGAATCGTAATAGCTGAGCTCCATGGATCATGGCTTTTCATATTCGTGGTACACGTGCTAAACTCAGAGTCAACCTACTCAGAGTTGATTGAACTAACTCAATTCAGCTGTTCTGAAACAAACTCAGAGTTTCCCATCTCAGAGTAAGTCAACTCAGAGTTCAAGTTTTAACTCAGAGTTGGTTGAACCTCCTTATTGATACGGGCCCCTGATGTTCATTCATGTTTATTTCGTGCTGTGACCAGTGGTAAAGATGAAGAGATAATCAGTTCACGAGCCGACATCTGTCACGACACATTAAAGAGCACCAAAACGGTATTTATTCTCAGAATTTTGTCATAAAATTGGCTGCGATTTTAAAGCTGTTGTTTGTTTGTTTGTTTTATTCAGGATTTTTGTGATGAATATAAAGCTTTGTAACATTATAAATGTCTGTACTGTCACTCTTGATCATTTTATTGCATCATTGCTTAATAAAAGTATTAATTTCTTTAAAACAGTGTAAAATGTAAAACCCTATTATTAGGTAATGAAATAATATTTAATGAAATAATGAAATAATAATGAAAAACATATGCTTAGAGAGTTTGTGTGTGTGTGCGTGAGTAAATATGCAGATATTATGAATGCATACCAGAGCTTTCAATATTTAAAAATGATGAAAAAATGCCACATAGTGTAGCCCAAACATATTGTGCATTATATTTCAAATCTTCTGAATCCATGTGATATCTTAAATATATTAATATATTTTTTAAATATAAACTGAAAGGTATTTCCCTTAGGAATAGGATTTATATTTTTTCTGCCCCTTAAAGGGATAGTTCGCCCAAAAATTAAAATGCTGTCATTAATTTCTCACCCTCATGTCGTTCAAAACCCGTAAGACCTCTTTGGAACACAAATTAAGATATTTTTGATGAAGTTCGCGAGCTCTCTGACCCTCTCATAGACGGCGAGGATCCTAACACAATCAAAGTCCAGAAACGTATAAGACATTGTTAAAATAATCCATGCGACATCAGTGGTTCAACCGTAATTTTACGAAGCTACAAGAATACTTTTTGTGCTCATAGAAAACAAAAATAATGACTTTATTCAACAATTCGTCTCCACCGCGTCACCCTTTAGCGCCATTTTGGAGAGCATCACATACGTAAACAACGTATGCTGTTCTGTGTCAGCAGCACCATACGCGGATACACTGTTTACGTTGTTTACTCTTTGATCTGAATGTAAACAATGTATCCGCGTACATACGTTGCATACGTTGTTTTACAAAAAATTACGGTTGAACCACTGATGTCACATGGATTATTTTAACGATGTCCATACGTTTCTGAGCCTTGATCGTGTAAGGATCCTTGCTGTCTATGGGAGGGTCAGAGAGCTCTCGGAATGCATCAAAATATCTTCGTTTGTGTTTCAAAGATGAACGAAGGTCTTACGGGTTTGGAATTCATTAATGACAGAATTTTCATTTTTGGGTGAACTATCCCTTTAACACATTAGTGTCAATAATGCACAAAATTCCCAATACTTTAATGTCATTTAAAGCATCCTTTAGATTTGTAAATCGAGTTCTCTTCAAAAAAAAAAAAGAAAAGACAGCACTACATCAGATCAAATCAGTCCCCTGTATGAACTCATCTCAGCGTCAGACAGCATGTGTGTGACACACAGACAAACTGATGGACTCTGAGTGACAGCTGGCACACACTCACTCACCCCATCCTACCCCTCCCCCCCCCCCCTTCACCCCTTACAGGAGAATGGGGAGGAATCTGGGGGGCTTTCAC
>NW_015505344.1:4628-26757 GCF_001515645.1 Sinocyclocheilus grahami | reverse complement strand
TGTGTGTGTGTGTGTGTGTGTGTGTGTGTGTGTGTGTGTGTGTGTGTGTGTGTGTGCGTGCGTATGTGTGTGTGTGTGTGTGTGTGTGTGTGTGTGTGTGTGAGATTTTTATAATATAATAATCATTTTAAAATAATAATGTAAAATGCCTTGCTGAGACTAAACATTTTTAAGTTTTAGTTATGTATGTGTGTGTGAGATTTTTATAATATAATAATCATTTTAAAATAATAATGTAAAATGCCTTGCTGAGACTTCTGGGAACGTTAACTCTCTAAAATAATTCAGACATCACATACGGACCGCATCTCCACTGGGAGTCAGCCAGACCACATGAATCTACCTAACAGTCAAATAAGGGTTTAACAAGCAAATGTATGTTTCATAATAATGAGAATAAAATCAGGCATCCTTCACGTGTAGTGTATTTCCATAAGCAGCCCTTTAATATCCCTCATTTAAGCAAGAGGGCTGCTTTATACAGATTGCCTGTTATTTAGAGTTGTGGTGGGGGGAGGGTCACGACCTCTGACCTCCGTCAGTAAGTCATCAAAAGCACATCCAGGTGCAGAGGTCGTTTCCAACCCAGTGCTCCTAAAGGTGCCATTCATCTGGGCTTCTTCTGTACTTCAAACTAATTTACAGCCTCTGGCCAGTTGTCTGAGCTGCCTTTTCATCAGGTTCAAAAAAGTGTTTTTGGTTCATTTAAAGAAATGAGAGTTTGACCAGCTGTTTTCCATTACATGTGTTAGGCTGTAATTAAGTTTTTTCCAAAATATTATTATATTTCTGGACATTTTGTTTTTCTCTCTTCCATTAAAAAAAACTGTAAAAACAAAAAAATACGGTTTCATTCTTTCTATTTCATTCTTTCCATTACATGTTTTTTGGCTGTAAATAATTGTTTTCCTAAATCTTGTAATATTTTAGGACATTTTGTTTTTCTCTCTTACATTGAAAAAGGAAAACATTTATTTGAATTGCAGTGTTAAAAAAAAATTTAAGTTGTAAATAAAACTAATTATTGGAGTATGTCTGACAAGAAAATACTGTTTCAGTCTTTCTACTTCAAAATTTCACTTTTTAAAAAAAAATTGTGAATTAAAAAAAATACTTTGAATGCAAGGAAGAGTTTGATCAGCTATTTTTTCATTTCATGTTTTTGGCTGCAATTCATTGTTTCCTAAATCTTGTTATATTTCTGGTCATTTTATTTTCCTCTCGTGACTTAACACAATATAGGAATTTGATACAAAAAAAATCATTTTTGTATGTCACTTGCTGTTTGTTTCTTTCTTTCTTATTTATTTATTTATTTATTTTGTAATTCATTTTGAAATTTATAAGCAATTTCTGAGTGAAAATGGTTTCTACACCAACTTTTTTTTTAAGTGTGTTGGGATTTTGACCCAATTGACACCCTAAATTTTCAGCATAAAGAGAAAAATGGAGCGAGAGAATTTAAGCAAACTAAATGCTGTCAGAACGTTTGTGGATAAACACCCTGTGTTCCCTGTAACACTGCAGAACAGCTGTGCTCTGCTTCCTGCTGGGATTCTCGTCCCCAGCTCCTGTCTCCCCATGCAAAGAGCTGCTGCAGCCGCAGGGTCACAGGACAGACTGCAGATAGATGCCGCGTCCTGCTCATCGTGCCAGCTAGAAGCTTCTGGAATACCGTGTCACTGTGTGCGCTGTGCTTCCTTGATGCCATAAATGTGAAATGATTATTGTAAACAAAAACAATCCCTTACAAAAATGTACCACAGCTATGACAATAAAACTCTAGTAACTTTGTTTTAGCCATTATTGTGATTAAAACAAAATGGCAAAATGATAGTAAAAGTTTCTTACAGTGCTTGGAGAGCCCTTATTAATTTATTATATATATTAAATAAATACAATTTTCAGAAAAATGTCATGTGGTGTAACCATTATGTAAAAAGTATTAACATATTTTCATATCTTAATCATTTTTACCAAAAGGCTCTCAAATATGCTTTTCAAGGTAAACTAATTTTATTGAAAAATATTATTATATTGTTAGTCACACCATATGATATTTTACAACCTGAGCTAACTTTTGCTTTAACATTTCTAACTTTTTTAACATTTTCACACTTATAAAATGGACATATATATATAGGCTATACATACATATATATATACATACATAAAAAAATATATTTTATTTTTTATTTTATTTTATTTTTGTGAACATCTCAATTGGGTGTAACCCTTATATATAAAGCCTTATGCATGTTTTTGTCAGGTTCTCATGTCATCATACAGGTATGTATTATGTTGGTATTACATAAGGCTATTTTTGTTTTTCTATGTCAATCTTTGACAGAGTAAATTAAGTATAATTACAGTACACTGTTGTTACTCGCACCTTAAAGGTATATTATGAATTTCTAAATCTGACGTGACATCCATAATGGAAAGCAAGCACTCAGGGACCCAAACTGAGCACAATATGGACCAGGCCAAGTTGTTCCCTTCCAAGACTGTTCCACGAAAGGACAAACAAGGTGTGAGCTGAGCTGCCGTCTCCATCTCAGCCGCGAGCCCCTCACCCTGGACCCCAGCCAAGCAAATGCGGAGCGAACCAGAGTAAGCCAGTACGACAGAGATCCCTGTAACCTCGCACCTGAACCCCTCTGACCGCTCCGGACTCACAGACACATGCTGGCACTTCCAGCTCCACTCTGTCAGTCTCATTCTCACTCTTTTCCCCTTATGCCACATATATGTTTTTCCTCACTGTTTCCTGCTGCTTCTAAGTTGTAAGATACTCATAATGTAAGTTACTCTTACTCAGCTGGAATTCGATGTCACACCTGCTTTCAATCAGGTTCCGTGCTAGAGTAACTAGCAAGTTTTCCTGGAAAAGAATAGCGAGCGAGCAACACTTCAGGGTCGAGACGCATTTTAAAAGCTAGTTTTGAACTAGCTGTGGTAATTCCAAACACATTTGAGAGAACAAAACCACTGGCATGAACTGTCACAGACAGATGAGGCTGACATGTGCCAGGACGTTAGCTGCGATTCGGGAATACACTGGTTATCTTGTTTACTTAAAATCCAGAACAAACATCTTTTAAATGTGTTTTCCAAGCTTCTATTCTGGTTAGTGACTTTACCCCACACCCCCTGCTTACACCAGGACAGCCTCTGCTAGAGCTAATAGCTCCAAAAATAGTGTCATCCACAGACATCAGATGTATGTAGTGCCTCTGTGTATAGCTTTGTTCCCGTCTCACCTTTAACCCAGTCAGAAGTTTATCGCTGCTAGGCTCAACAAACACCACATTTCAACAGTTGATGGGTTTTGTTGGATCCGTGTGTCAACCTTGTTGGCATTGTGAACCAGTTTTTAAAGGACAAACATAATACTAATGTTCCAATGTCACTCTTCACTCTTCAATATGGCTTAGTAGCATAATTAATTTGATGTGAATGGAAATGAGGCTATGAGGAACAGAAGAACAGCATGTTCAATTGCCATTTGCAAAACATCCAGAAGCATTCGTACTCAATTTGAGCTGGTGATTTCATGCAAGTGACAGCGATCATTGGCTATGTGCTAAAGTTTACGTGAATGCACAGCAGCACTATATAGCAACTATAGTTCAGACAGTAGCTGTGTTCCCATGCACTTATTTTTATGTGCATTTTGGGATATTGCATAAACAAATGCTGAAAGAGTGCTGAAAGGGTGAACTCTGAAACTCTGTTAACTCTGTTTTAAAGAACTTTGTGATTTAAAGTAGTACACATAGCTTTAGGATCATGTGAAAATAAAGACTGGGGTAATGGGTAATGGCTGATGAAAATGCAGCCTTTAATCACAGAAATAAATTATATTTTAAAGTATATTCAAATAGAAAAGCCTTATTATAAATAGAAATAATATTTCACAATATTAGTGTTTTTTCTGTATTTTTGATCAAATAAATGCAGCCTTGATGAGCGTATGAGACTCATTTAAAAACACACACACACACACTCATATACACGTATGCATGCTTTTAAAGAAGCCTCTACATATCAAGCTTGCAAACACTTGATTTTATTCGTTTTTTATAATATTTGGTTTAAGTTAAGGCTTTGTGATACAGAGTAAGGCTTGATTTTCTCAAGCTGTGTCCTTGAAAACTCGAAGATCGAAGAGCTCCAAAAATAGTGTCATCCACAGACATCAGATGTATGTAGTGCCCTCGGTGTATAGCTTTGTTCCCGTCTCTCCTTTAACCCAGTCAGAAGTTTATCGCTGCTAGGCTCAACAAACACCACATTTCAACAGTTGATGGGTTTTGTTGGATCCGTGTGTCAACCTTGTTGGCATTGTGAACCAGTTTTTAAAGGACAAACATAATACTAATGTTCCAATGTCACTCTTCACTTTTCAATATGGCTTAGTAGCATAATTAATTTGATGTGAATGGAAATGAGGCTATGAGGAACAGAAGAACAGCATGTTCAGTTGCCATTTGCAAAACATCCAGAAGCATTCGTACTCAATTTGAGCTGGTGATTTCATGCAAGTGACAGCGATCATTGGCTATGTGCTAAAGTTTACGTGAATGCACAGCAGCACTATATAGCAACTATAGTTCAGACAGTAGCTATGTTTCCATACACATATTTTTATGTGCATTTTGGGATATTGCATAAACAAATGCTGAAAGAGTGCTGAAAGGGTGAACTCTGAAACTCTGTTAACACTATTTTAAAGAACTTTGTGATTTAAAGTAGTACACATAGCTTTAGTTCATACTGCACTATTAGTACGAGTAGGGGAAAAAATAAGAAAAAAAACAAATCTTTGTTTCCACAACTTAATTCATTCCCTCGTTTTAAATAAATGTATTATTTAAATCATGGCCACATTGTAGCCTACTAATCTGTTCCTTTGTTTTTGTTAAATAGTGATCTTGATTGAACTAAAACAAGGCAATGGATTAATAAAACGTGGCCATAAATTATGAGTTGTGGCAATTAATTCTTAATTTGTGGCCACAATATCTATTCTATCTTCTACATACCATGTGTGGGTCTCTTTCATTTTTGTCTTGCTTTTCCATAACATTTTCTCAACATTCTTGAAACAAAATAAATGTACTTGAGAATCAATATTGTGCAAGAGAATATATCTTTCATAGAATATATCTTGAATTTTGTTAATTGGGATGATTTTTGCGGTTCATTTGAACGTTTTATTCATCAAAGTACGCTGAAAAAATATTAAATATTAAACAGCACAACGGTTTCCAACACTGATGATAATAAATCAGCATATTAGAATGATTTCTGAAGGATCATGTGAAAATAAAGACTGGGGTAATGGGTAATGGCTGATGAAAATTCATCCTTTAATCACAGAAATAAATTATATTTTAAAGTATATTCAAATAGAAAAGCCTTATTATAAACAGAAATAATATTTCACAATATTAGTGTTTTTTCTGTATTTTTTATCAAATAAATGCAGCCTTGATGAGCGTATGAGACTCATTTAAAAACACACACACACACTCATATACACGTATGCATGCTTTTAAAGAATTCTCTACATATCAAGCTTGCAAACACTTGATTTTATTCGTTTTTTTATAATATTTGGTTTAAGTTAAGGCTTTGTGATACAGAGTAAGGCTTGATTTTCTCAAGCTGTGTCCTTGAAAACTCGAAGACACGTCTATTTTTTTTTTTACAACTTTCCCAAACACTCCCCCATGCACTGGCCAAACAAACAATTAGCCCCGCCCCAAACTCACGCCATTGGTTTAGCCACTGTTGCTATGTCCGCCTGGTCGGAATTCTCAGACAAAGTGCAGTCTCTGCAAATTAACACTTCAAAAACAAACCAAAAAAATTCTTAATGGAATATAATTTCATTCATGCTACCCACATTTATAATATTTAGAGCATACTTTTTGAATTTACAATGGAAGTCAAAGATCAACAAAAGTGCTTGGTTACTAGTATTCTTTAAAATATTCTCTTTTAAGACTTGTTGTCAGAGAATGCATATTCAATGCAATTCAATATTTTTTAAACTTCATGAATTGCAATTGTTGCTTTTCTCAAGTACTTGTCTTATTTTAAAGACGTGTAGGCTTTTGCAGTGGGAAGACTGAATGGTGAAAAGTTTACAAAGGACCTACATTCAAAGAGGGTTGTCCAAATGGACAAAGTGGAGGAAGTAACCTGGTGAATCGGTAAATCATGTATGCATGTTGTTCTTTCATAACAATGCATTTTGTCTTTGCACAGAAAAAAAAAAAAGTATTATATTTTGGAAAAAAACTAAACCAAGTTCGCATCATGTTCCACTGAGACAGTGTGTGGTGCCTGTCAGCAGATGTAGCCTGTCAACCACATGCTTGCTTTTTAAATGTTTGTGGTTTCATTTAAAGGCCTAGTGATGTCACTCGTGTTGAATTTTTAGATTTGTTTGCAACAGAAGGGAAATTCGTGCCTTCATCTGATTGGCTAAATGTTGTTTTGTTCTCAGCAGAAACATGCCCGGAGACAGGAGAGCCAATCAGACAGAGCGAGGGAGGGGGCGCTGCACCATATGTTAAACCAGGCTGGTTTCCTGAAGAACCACACAGCACTAGTCCGGATGTCTCATGTCACACAGTACTGTCTGTGTGCTAGGCCAGCTGTGCCCTTTCCTGCCCTCTTTTCTTCTCCCCTTGTTTTGCGTTAAAGGTGACCCATAATTCCCATGAGTTTGGCCCTGCTTGGGTTCTTCCTCCAGAAGTCGTCAGCTGTGAGAATACACTTGCCCACAGCAGAACGACCTCACGAGCCTCTACTGCTGTTAGTCAGCCAAATGTTAAGTCAATGCACACCAGCGCACAAACAAACAACAGCATGGCTGCAACACTTTTGGTAGCAGCTAGAATTTGGTAGAAATCTCTTCGAGATTATGCTTTACCGTAAGATTTGACCCTCTGTTCCCTGCTCCTGGTGCTTAGGTTTGTAAAGTATGTCACAATAGGGCTTTTATACCACTCGGATTCTTGTCTTTCTTTTGTTTGGCACCGACTCCATGCTTTTTTTCCCTGTAGTTTGGCACCGGTGACCTCTCTCCACCTGCTTCTTACTCTAAACCAGCCTGTCCGGTCGGTCTGGTTATGAAGCCAAAGATAAGAACTCTGCGGAACTCACCACTAGTTGTCTCTTCTCTCCAATGCAGGTGGCAAAAATAGTTGGTCAGTTGTGGTGAACCAGCACTAAAATATAGAGATAGACAACGCATCAGTCAACATTTACTCACACTCATGTTGTTCCAAACCAGTATGATTTTTTTTTTCCCATGGAAGACATTTTGAAGAATGTTTTTGTCCATACAATGAAATTCAGTGGGGTCCAAAAACAACCCTGTAAAGAAAGTCATATACTAGTGAAAGGATAGGTTTGTGTGAGCAAAATGCTAATATTTTAAACATTTTAAATTAAAAATGTCCAGCCAGGGAAGCGTTAAATCAAGCATGGACCCATGAAGCTGTGTAGAACTTTAAATTCATAATATTTTTCTCTCACACATATACATACCATTTTCAGTATATGGATTATTTTTATTAAAACCTTTGTTTATGTTCATCTGACGAAAAGACGTTGATGTGGGACGATATGAAGGTGAGTAAATAATGAGAGAATTTCGATTTTTGGTTGGAAATTCTGGGTCAAAACCTAAAATTCAAGATGCACTTCGCTGAAAAATAAATGTTATTTAATAAACAAATGTTAGTTATTCAAGTTTTTTATGTTTTCATGACAGAATTATGTTTCTACTCAAATTTGTTATTGAAAAACTTTTTAATGACAGATTTATTCAAACATACAATAAACAGGTTAAGTAAAAATATAATTAATATTTAATATAGTGTACATATTTGCTCCTTTCTAGAGCAATTTTTCTAGCTGATTATCAAGTTTATCGAATGTCTTTCCGCAAGTAAATGTAATGTTATGTGTACAAGCTGTTTTACTGGCGATCTAAACACTGCATTTAAACACTGATTGAGCAATTACATGAGACATTATACATTTCAGTAAGTTGTTCTGTTTCTTTCAGCATGCCTTCTGATGTTCATTCATGTTTATTTCATGCTGTGACTAGTAGTAAAGATGAAGAGATGATCGGTTCACTACAGCGATCTGTCACGATCATATTAAAGAGCTAAAAAACGATTTTCTTCCAGCACTAGTGTCCACACGTTTACCTGTTGTTGTTTATCGTGTGCACAAAATACACCGTTGTCGCGTCACGTCGTGCAGCACCGTGCTGCAACATCCGGCTCTCTACACTGGACGTGACAAAGCGACCATTGCAAATCATTTGAAGTTTGTGTCAGTACGTCATAAATAGAAAGAAGCATCCGTTTACTGTCGGGGACAGTCATGTCGCGTTGCATTCAGTGTAGACGACATCACTGATTAAAATTAGTTCGATTGTCATTTGTCGTGTTGCATCGCACCGCTCGCGTCTGGTGTAGACACGGTATGACAGTCAAAACACGTCATCAGAGAATAGCTAATTAAACGTCACTGATTCAGACCTGCAACACTATTTTGACTATAAAACCGAAAATTATTTCATTTCAGACGTGTACAGTATATACCAAAATATGACAAATTAGGTGCCGTTTAACTGGATTTTGAGGTGTGTCACCAAATGGTGCAACAGTGGCGTAATCGGATTCATTTTGATTAGCAAAATGGGGAAAACCCCATAACCCTCACAACAATCCTTGTGAGCAGGTTTGTGTGAGATCGAAGGGAATCACAAGATCACACATGTTTGGGAGCAAGATTAAGAATCTGAGATGCAAAACTACAGTTGTTTTGTTGGACTGTATGTTTTTAGCCAGGATAGGAACTGGTAACACTTTACAATAACAGTACATGAATTATCACCAAGGAACTTCTTGTGCATTTACCTTTAGATCAGCCCCACAACTTCTGCTATCATCTGCATGGACAGAACGTAGCCCTTGTTTTTTTGTAAGATGAGACCCTCTTACAAGGTAAGGAGACCATCAAAACATTCCTTCATCTCAAAAACATGATGATTTCTTTCACATGTGACAAAGATTCATGTCTCACAGGAAGAAAATGAACAAAACCATTGAGACCAATGTGGGGTACTGGATTTCTGAATGTTACATTGGATGGCAGCAGGAAATCCACACCAGGGCTGTGTGTTCAAACCTCTGTTACTCAGGCCTCAGGACTAACATGCCTTTCATGGAAACCTCGGTTTGCTGTGAGAAGGATCAGCTATGGTTGGCTAGTTCTTCAAAATCACATCCTTACTCTAGTTCTCAGTGATGTTTGTCTCAGATGTTTCTTTGTCAAATTCTATATTATGCAAATTAGGCAACTTTTGATGCACAGTAATGGTACAGAACTCAATATTTTATTGATCCTAATGTATAGCTGAATAATTACTAAGCCAGTGATAACATGAGTTCAACTGGAGTCATATTCATAAACAACAAAAACCTTACAGGTCTATACAGGGTCATTTGAGACCTCACAGAAATCACGTCTTCAGCCGTAGGAAGAGATGTTCTTCATTATTATTTGCCCATCCTATTTGCTCCTTTCTAGAGCAATTTTTCTAGCTGATTATCAAGTTTATCGAATGTCTTTCCGCAAGTAAATGTAATGTTATGTGTACAAGCTGTTTTACTGGCGATCTAAACACTGCATTTAAACACTGATTGAGCAATTACATGAGACATTATACATTTCAGTAAGTTGTTCTGTTTCTTTCAGCATGCCTTCTGATGTTCATTCATGTTTATTTCATGCTGTGACTAGTAGTAAAGATGAAGAGATGATCGGTTCACTACAGCGATCTGTCACGATCATATTAAAGAGCTAAAAAACGATTTTCTTCCAGCACTAGTGTCCACACGTTTACCTGTTGTTGTTTATCGTGTGCACAAAATACACCGTTGTCGCGTCACGTCGTGCAGCACCGTGCTGCAACATCCGGCTCTCTACACTGGACGTGACAAAGCGACCATTGCAAATCATTTGAAGTTTGTGTCAGTACGTCATAAATAGAAAGAAGCATCCGTTTACTGTCGGGGACAGTCATGTCGCGTTGCATTCAGTGTAGACGACATCACTGATTAAAATTAGTTCGATTGTCATTTGTCGTGTTGCATCGCACCGCTCGCGTCTGGTGTAGACACGGTATGACAGTCAAAACATGTCATCAGAGAATAGCTAATTAAACGTCACTGATTCAGACCTGCAACACTATTTTGACTATAAAACCGAAAATTATTTCATTTCAGACGTGTACAGTATATACCAAAATATGACAAATTAGGTGCCGTTTAACTGGATTTTGAGGTGTGTCACCAAATGGTGCAACAGTGGCGTAATCGGATTAATTTTGATTAGCAAAATGGGGAAAACCCCATAACCCTCACAACAATCCTTGTGAGCAGGTTTGTGTGAGATCGAAGGGAATCACAAGATCACACATGTTTGGGAGCAAGATTAAGAATCTGAGATGCAAAACTACAGTTGTTTTGTTGGACTGTATGTTTTTAGCCAGGATAGGAACTGGTAACACTTTACAATAACAGTACATGAATTATCACCAAGGAACTTCTTGTGCATTTACCTTTAGATCAGCCCCACAACTTCTGCTATCATCTGCATGGACAGAACGTAGCCCTTGTTTTTTTGTAAGATGAGACCCTCTTACAAGGTAAGGAGACCATCAAAACATTCCTTCATCTCAAAAACATGATGATTTCTTTCACATGTGACAAAGATTCATGTCTCACAGGAAGAAAATGAACAAAACCATTGAGACCAATGTGGGGTACTGGATTTCTGAATGTTACATTGGATGGCAGCAGGAAATCCACACCAGGGCTGTGTGTTCAAACCTCTGTTACTCAGGCCTCAGGACTAACATGCCTTTCATGGAAACCTCGGTTTGCTGTGAGAAGGATCAGCTATGGTTGGCTAGTTCTTCAAAATTACATCCTTACTCTAGTTCTCAGTGATGTTTGTCTCAGATGTTTCTTTGTCAAATTCTATATTAAAACAAATTAGGCAACTTTTGATGCACAGTAATGGTACAGAACTCAATATTTTATTGATCCTAATGTATAGCTGAATAATTACTAAGCCAGTGATAACATGAGTTCAACTGGAGTCATATTCATAAACAACAAAAACCTTACAGGTCTATACAGGGTCATTTGAGACCTCACAGAAATCACGTCTTCAGCCGTAGGAAGAGATGTTCTTCATTATTATTTGCCCATCCTGTTCGGCTGCCCTTCCCACGCTTTGTGTAACATTAGTTTGTTCAGGGCTGGCTGTAAGTGAAGGAGGTGTAGCTTTCTGGTAGTTAAAGATGCAGGCATGCTATTTGACCTACATAGACGGCCAAACAGAGGTCTGTAAAATCTCATTGCACAGCCAGGACAGGGGTGATAACTTGTTTACAAAGCACTTTGAAAAGAGAGCAAGCATGTTTTCAGTGCTCAAAACTACATGCAAGAGTTTCAGAGAAAAAAAAGCAGGCTTATGTTTTAATGTTTTAATTTAAAAGCAGGCAAATTTTTTATGAAGGTCGCACTGATGTGCAAGAGAAAAAAAAGACATATTTTTGCCACAATTAATTAATTCATTCATTTGTTTTAGTTCAATCATGGCCACATTGTATACTATTTGCTCATGATTTAGCTAAATTAAAATGATGAAGCAAATTAATGAAATGTAGCCAGAATTTACACTGACCTACATATACACTCTCTGCCTGTTTTCTTTCTTTCTGTCCTTCAATCTTACAGTCCTGACCATCATAACTTCAGAGCTGGTCACAAACATCTTTTTCTTCCAGTTTCTCTGTCTGTCTTCCTTCCTTTCTTCCTTATCAAATCTGCAGTCTTGTCAACACTTTAAATCTTATTGACAGTCACCACATGAGTGTTTAGGTCTGGTTGTTCCCGTCGGTACTGGTTGTTTACTTGTACATAAAGTGTGAGGTCAGTAAGGCAGGGAGCTCTGCTTGTCTCCTGAGAGAACTATGAAAAGAAATTATTCTCAAACCTCCCTGTTTATCCAGCGGCGCTCTTATCATGCTCCTGCCGAGTGGGAGTGTGCATCACATCCTACCAATTATGACCCAAATTGTTCTCTTTTCTCACAGTGTCATTGTTTTGAGTGGGGCTTTGCGGATAATGATGACTGCTTGGAAAGTTTAAATAGGGAAGCGCTGACCAGAAACAAGTCTTACTGATGTCAATATGCACATGACTCATTCAATACTTCACAGTTCAGCATTTTGGAAACAAAATGACCACGTGAAAGCTCAGAAGAAGCTCCTGTTTTTAACCGAAGGTGTTCACTGTTAGTTGTCCTCAACACCTTTTCAGGATTACAATGTAGAAATGGCAACTCTTCCTAATGGCCAAAGATGGAACAGCATACCCTTATGGCATCCAACTTGTGCTCTTAACGGGATAGTTTACCCAAACACTTCACCTACATGTCGTTCGCATGACCTTTTTCTGTGGAACGTAAAAGTTTTTTAAATAACAGTTTTTGTCCTTACAGTAAAAGTCAATAGGGTCCAAAACAACTTGAGGATCAGTAAATGACAGAATTAGCATTTTTGAGTGAGCTGTCCATTTAAGGATATGTACTATAGAGTGTAATTAGTCACAGTTACACCCTGAAGACACTTTTCTAAAGCATGAGAGCCAAGGGGCAGTGCAAACATCTCTGACAGATGTTTAAACGAATATTTCATACAGTAGTTCTGTGATCATTTACACATTTCCATGGTTCCCATTTACTCCAATAGAAACATCCATCATAGTTTTTCTATGACTGTCCAAAGGAAGTCAAAAACTATTGAGAGATTATGTGGGTCAAAAGAGAGAAAGATGTCAATTTGCAGTATTAAAAACTCGCGAACAGCAGTGTTCACTTTTTTTTTTTATTTAATGCCAAGGTAAAAAAAAAAAAAGTGTATAAATGTACATTAAATGTGACCCTGGACCACAAAACCAGTCATAAGTAGCATGGGTATATTTGTAGCAATAGCCAAAAATACATTCTATGGGTCAAAACTCCAATAGAAACATCCATCATAGTTTTTCTATGACTGTCCAAAGGAAGTCAAAAACTATTGAGAGATTATGTGGGTCAAAAGAGAGAAAGATGTCAATTTGCAGTATTAAAAACTCGCGAACAGCAGTGTTCACTTTTTTTTTTTATTTAATGCCAAGGTAAAAAAAAAAAAAGTGTATAAATGTACATTAAATGTGACCCTGGACCACAAAACCAGTCATAAGTAGCATGGGTATATTTGTAGCAATAGCCAAAAATACATTCTATGGGTCAAAATTATCGATTTTTCTTTTATGCCAAAAATTATTAGGATATTAAGTATGAAGTATGTTCCATGAAGATATTTTGTAAATTTCCTGCCGTAAGTATATCAAAACTTAATTTTTGATTAGTAATATGCATTGCTAAGAACTTCATTTGGACAACTTTAAAGGCGATTTTTTCAATATTTTGAATTTAGATTTTTGTGCACCCTCAGATTCCAGATTTTCAAATAGTTGTATCTCAGCCAAATATTATCCTATCCTAACAAAAAGCTTATTTATTCAGCTTTCAGATGATGTATAAATCTCAATTTCGAAAAATTGACACTTAAGACTGGTTTTGTGGTCCAGGGTCACATATCAACAACACTTTTCTAAATTCCTGACCTTTGCCCCTTTTCTTGATTCACGTTAGTGCCAGAATCCAAGTGCAGAACGTTGCATGCAAATAGTGCATTTAACATTGTTTTTATCCCTTATGAACAGCGAATTTGCATTGATAACGATAACACAAATGTTTTGGCTCACGACTAATCGCCTCCTAGTACCCCATCAGTGGGAAAAATCAGACTTAATCTATTTGGCAACGAGTTAATGCATTGATTCAGCGTAATTTTCGGGAAACGGACAAAGCTCAGTGCTGTCCAATGAGAACAAAGCAAACAGGCAGCTGGAAATGCAATAACAACAGCCTTCAGATGCTCCCAACCTCCAAATGTGTTCGAAAATAAAGTGCAAACCAAAACAAGCGCATTTTATGTCATACACAGGCATAAACAAGGTCAAGAATGGATTGTTTTTCTATGTGAATGACGGGATATTTTTGGAGATTCCTGGGCTGTAAGAGTAGCCTCTTGATCTGCCGCTAAAGTTTCCTTGGTTTCCATGAAGTCCCCAGGCTTCATTGCAAACTGATCTGTCCGTGTGAAGTCAACAAGGCTCTCACACCCAGATGCAAACCCTTGAACGTCATGTCTCCATGTAAGGAAGCCTCTCTAAGGACAGATAGACGCAAATATCACTGCTGCTTTGTTTGTGCAATGTAATGTAGTGACTCCTTTTTCATTTCCAATGTTTTCTTTTGCTCTCTACAGACATATCTGCCATTTAGGAGATAATTCACTTTAATACATAATTCAATATATCAAAAACTAGTTACTGATTTCCTTAACGTTTTATCTTTCAGGCAGCTTTCAGGCAGAAATCTTGCCATTCCTAGAGTAATTGAGTGTCGTTAGCCTACACCTGTTAAACTGGATTGTACTTTTATTCCAAACATATGGTTTTCAGATCTATTTCAGGAGATTGGCCTACTCTTTTTGCATAAAACTTGTTTAACTTCTAAACCTCTAATCTGAGTCTCCGATCTTGATTCATTTTTTTTCTGTAGATCTCTTTTATCGAATTACTATGTAATCCAGTCACACTGGATTTCATAAGTAACTGTAACTGAATTACACATTTTTAATGATTAGTTACATTTATTTTGTAATTAAATTACGTATTGCCGTAACATGTAACTAGCTACTCCCCAAGACTGCACTTCAGCTTAACAGTCAACTTAAAAAAAGCTATTCACTTACAGTTCCTAAAGAACGCGGTTTGCTCCACTTCGATGCTTGTAACAGTTTTTAAACATGCGTTTGACGTGGCCCTACACACTGTATTCGACCGTTATTTGCTGTTTTTTTGCATCGATTGCATGAAAGTTACATTCTTCAGACGTTCGATCTTTAAAACAATTTGTCAAAAACTGAATTTGCGTTCTGTGAGAAAGGTCGTGCACTGCAGGTGCCTATTGTGTAGGATTCATTTGTAGCCTACATGCTATTCCAAATGTCTTCACAATCTATCAATATTTAAAGGAGTCATATGACGTTGCTAAAAAAGAACATTATTTTGTGTATTTGGTGTAATGAAATGTTTTTATGCGGTTTAAGGTTAAAAAAACACATTATTGTTTCTCCTCTATGCCCCGCCTTTCTGAAATGCGTCGATTTTTACAAAGCTCATCGGTCTGAAAAGCGAGGTGTGCTCTGATTGGCCAGCTATCCAGTGCATTGTGATTGGCTGAATACCTCAAGCGTGTGACGGAAATGTTACGCCCCTCACCATATTGTGATGATGCCCTGTCCGGCCGGAGCGATGATTCAAAAACATTAAAACCCATTCTAAACGAGGCATGTGTTGCATTCAATGGGGACATAATTACGGATTATAATGACATATACTGTCTTTTTACACGTTGCGTTGCATCGCGCCGCGTAAACATAAACCATGTCTGCATTTGTGATCGGAGAAATGACGAACGACAAGCGCTACTCTACACTGCTCAAAACTCATGTTTCAATCGTCATGACATGGTGGTGGCAGCAACAATAAAATTACGCCTTCTTTCTTTGCGTGAACATTTGGGTGGCGTTATGCAAATCTTCTGACATAGTGACGTAGACATGTGGGGGCGTGTTTAAACGAGGCGTTTTAGGAGGGCGTGGACGAGTCTTAACTTTTATAAAGAATATCTCTTTGGGTTTGAGACTTTAGTTTTTGCAACTTTAGGGATCTTATCTATTCACGAACAGCTTGCAACACTCCAAAGAGAAAGGAAAACTTGAAATCGCATCATATGACCCCTTTAATACCTTACCTACCTCTGAAACGACCTTTCTTTTTGGCTGACGTCGGCATTCCCTGTTTTTTTAACTCCTCCCATCGAACAACCTCGAAAAAAAAGAAGAAAAAAAAAAGCAGGTCGCGCGTATGTATCATTGAATATCTTCTTGTTTGACCCATTTTAAAAGCGTTTCCTGAAGAAAGAAACAAATAGAGGTTAAATTAGCAGGTGAATCAGTAGTGCAGGAGATGAAACGCTACACAAACAAACACACACAGGTGTACTGATACAACACTATCTGATGTAAAACAGGCCTTGTAGATCTGCAGTCTCATGTGCTTTTGTTAGCCATGAGCTCAAAAATCTTTAAATTGTCATAAAAGAAAAACTAAAGAACCTTTGTGATGTGCCTCTGTTTATTGTGCAGGTTCTTAATGATAAGTGATTGTACTGCGAGTCACACACAAAATCACCATGTGCTATGTTTCCATGATCAGGTGTTCCCGATATAGTGCCATGTTTAAATAATAAAAACTCCTCACGTCTTCCAATACAAAAGGTGTGTTAATGGCAATCAAAAGAATGCAGTTCCACAATGCTGTGTTTATAGACGATTGCCCTTCAGCAAATACTGTTCTTTCATAAGTGCAACTTTTGCTTGTCTGTGTCATTCCAGACATAGAGCCTTCAGTATCATCAATCTAAAACATATGAAAACATGAGAAAGTTCCTGAACGCTGTGTGACGGTAAACTTTTGACGGCAGCTTTGACTTGCAACAGAATGGGAACTCCAGTCATCAAACAGTGATCACTTGCTGAGTTCTTGTTCCTGTTTCACTTGTTCATGTATACAGTGATAAAATAATAAAAACCCTGTGGGATGTTCTCATGAAAAAAATTACATTCCTCTAAAGTTTATAACATGACCTCAAACAAGTTCAGTCAGGCCTATATTATGCTGGTGCAAGTTTGTATGTGATACTTTAAAATAATTATACAAATAAAATATTTCTGTAATACTGGTGGGATTTTATAAGAATGGAAGCATTTCAGAAAACAGTACAAAAAAAAAAAACACAGATCAGAACACTTCCCATAGTGATGCTTTTCAAAAGTACCAGATTCATTTATCGGTGATTTGTGGAGAGCAGTGAAAGAATCAACTCTTTATGAGCAGGACGAAACTCTTGTGTCTTTTGTTTATTGATGTCAAAGGCAGCACATCTCAGTATTTCGAAGGAAACTCATCAGCACCTTTGCAGTTGCAAGCCAAATTGGGAAGATGGCAATTTTGTGCAATTGTGTTTTGTAAAATCATAATAGATTTTAATGTTTGAAGACCATTTCTAAATAAAAGTAAAAAAAGAAAAATTCTGAGTTAAAGATGCTGTTGTGTTAAAGATGCTAAAATCGCATTGTACTATTGGGAGATGCAGGCGTGGTTTCTCAGACAGGGCTTAGACTAAACCAGGATTAGGCCATAGTTCAATTAGGACATTTAAATAATTTGATAAACGTGCTTTAGAAAAAACATTTTAAGATCAGTCAGTGCAAGTTTCTTTCAGTTGAAACAGCTCAGAATTACATTTTAGTCTGGGACTAGGCTTAAGCCTTGTCTGTGAAACCAGGGGGAAAAATCTCAAATCGCAATTATGATATATATATAACCTGCAGTTATAGAAAAGAAAGTCATAAGGCATATAAAGTTGCAAAGTGAATGTGAGATTTAAAAAAAAAAAAGGGGTTAATGCAATTTTTTTTGCATTAAACAGTTTTTCTGCCTCCTTTGATTTAAAAATCTATGATGCAATTGTGATATTAAAATCACATTGTACAACTGGGAGATATAAAGTTGCAAATTCAAGAGGTCGTAATTTTGATATATAAGCTGCAATTATTAAAAAGAACGTCATAAGACAAACTTATAAGATAAGAAGTGATATTTTTGTGGGGGGGGGGGGGGGGGATCTCTATTTTTGGGCCTCTTCTGAAGTAAAAGTCTAGGTTTTGGGATTGCATATTACACAATATTACATATTAAATGCATATTATACAACATACATATTTATTTTTTGTACTCTGGGGTGAAACAAGCTTCCAAACGGTTTAGTTTTTTATTCCATACACATGTAAAAATCTTGGCCCTGACTGACAAAACCAGTTGAAAACCTGTCGAATACAGCGGTCACCAAACTCGGTCCTGGAGGGCCGGTGTCCTGCAGAGTTTAGCTCAAACTTGCCTCAACACGCCTGCCTGGAGGTTTCAAGTATGCCTTGTTAGACCTTGATTAGCTGGTTCAGGTGTGTTTGATTAGGGTTGGAACCAAACTCTGCAGGACACCGGCCCTCCAGGACCGAGTTTGGTGACCCCTGGTCTAATACATAACTACAGTTTTTGCATGTCTACTCACCTCGCTGTACACCGGAGGTGGGCGTAATCTGAACTCCTGCACGTAGGCCATGAGGGAGCGCTGCAGCACGCCGCTGAGATCTTCCTCAGGTTGGACTGCTGTGGAGTTCTGGACTGCTTCCTCATCTGACACAACAGCGCTGTAATCTGGAGGAGCTGTGGTTAAAAAACAAACCAGACTCAAAGTGAGCGACATTTCACGGTATGAGGTCGCGTTTCAGGCTGATGAAAGAGAACGAAACCCAGGGTTGGGCAGAAACGTACGCTCAGGCTGCTCAGGGATGGCCATGCGAAGCCACTCCATGTTCACGCTGTACTGGCTGCTTACGCTAGACGTGCGACTGCCGAACGGATGCAAAGGGATGGTGCCCATAACCAAAGGAAGCTCCAGGGAAAGCTTGGATGTCCCAGGAACATCAACGCACACCTATGAAAATACAAAGTGATGTTTAGTAAGATCATTCTAGCAGCTTTAGTAGTTTAGTAGCTCAAAGTTCTCCAACTCACCTTGAGCATGTATTCCACTTTAATGATGCGACACTGCAGGATGGAGGGGCCAACTGGGGGGATTTTGATGGCGCGGCCGTGCCACATCTCTCTACGGCGTGCACCAACTATGTCCCCGCACAACGTGGCCACCACGGCCCTCTTCTGTTTCATGCTTCCCCTTGCGATGAAGGTCTGCGTCTGGGTGATGTAAGCTTTCGGCATCACGGCGCGAGACGTGGAGTTATCGAATTCAGCGAAGACTGGAATCACTTCACCCGGCGTGTAGCCCTTGCGGTCGATCTTTGCGGTGATCGACACCTGCCCGCAGTTGCGGTACCAGATGCGGGCCATCTTCTCTTGGGTTCCAGCTTGAGGCGCCTGAAGATAAAAACTCTGATTTAGCATGCACAAAACCATAAACCGAAAATAAAGCGACAGCCATTCTGAGCTCCTACCAGCAAACTCGGTGTGTTGATGTCAATGGGCTCGATAACCGTGAACTCCTTCTTGATCTTCTTGACGGTGGCCCATGGGCGATGCAGCTTAACCTTCACCCAGTATCGAATGCTGCCGTGCTTGCCCTCAAAAGATGTCACTAGGGTTCTGACAGACAAAACACTTACATTAACGCTCATATCCTTCCCAAATAAAGCTTAATGACAACATTTGTATGAGACTAATAAAGCAAGCAAGACTTACTCCTCTGGCAGCTGGAAACTGAAAGGGTACTCGTGTCGCCCGGCAGACAGGACTGTCAGTTCACCGTTATCTGGAGGGGAACAAGGAAAAGACACATGATCGCACCAATAAATCATAAAAGCACAGCACTAGGGGCTGTAATGTTAGAACTGAATGATGATATAACACAAAACACAACATATTTCGGTCTAGTTCATTCCAAAGCTTCAGGTTAAGGTTTTGTTGGTTAATAAAAGGCATAAAGTTGAACTTTGTCTAAAATGTTTCTCATTTAACCACAGCCTCTTATAATGACTGAAGTAGTTCTTCAGCAGCCATTAAACGCTGCACACCATAATAGTTAGCAACTTCACACATGAACAAATCTGCAGCTGTAGCATGATGAACCGGTCCACTCAAATTAAACACAAAAAACAATGTGAAATAAAGGGGTTATAGCATAAAAACTAAAAAAGAACAGAACGAATGCAGCGATATCAGATTAGTCAATCATCAACGATTCGTTTGAGGGGAATGTGTTCAATAAATCGGTTAATCCTAGAAAAACAGACCTGACTGATTCGTTATCGAGTTCAGTGCTTTTTAATTTAAAAAAATAACTCAATGCAAGAATACTTGTCTTGTAGTATGATTAACATTAACTGAAAGAGAATCACTAAAGTCCACACACAAGGCATTTAAGTACTTTTGAGGAGTGCTTGCAGGTTCAAACTATTTTCACTTTCATTTTGGTGAAAAAAGTGGTCAATGTGTTTTTTTTTTAATCACGTCCCACGTGAGAAAGCAAGTAACAGGGGTTTAGAGCGACATGGGGGAGAATAATAATACAGTTTTTATTTTTAGGTGAACTGGTTTATTCGCCTCAAATGAAAACAAGCTGGAACTCTTCAGCACATCTTCAAACTCGCGGTCTAGCTCAGGCAGCCCATAGCTTTAGAGGGTCTCTGGCTGTGAATGACTGACCTGCCTGCAGCAGAACCTCTCTCCGGTTCAGGTACTCCACTTCGTCGCTGTAGTTCTGCGTGTAAGCGGTGCTGGAGCCGGCGCTGCGAGACTCGGTCCAGTAGACTTTAGCGAAACCTTCAGCGTGCAACTTCAGCGACTCGACTTTACTCTCCGCCGAGAGCTCGAGCACAACCTTCCCCGAGACGACATCCCCGCTGCTGAACACCGGAGGACAGTCCAGCTCCGGAGAATCAAACACTATGTCGATCTTTTTCAGCTTGTCGAAAATCATCTTTGGTCTTGCAAAAGTTTGCAGCCCCTAAAGTGTGTCGAATTCAGACGTGCGAAGTCAAACAAAAAGCGAGAGAGGCGAGCTGCTCTTCCTTCGGGTGCAAAACAAAACTGAAGCTGTGCATGTTCCCTGCTCGGCCTTTAACTCGTGTGGGCGGGTCTTACTGATTTTATTATGTAAGGCCTATGGCGATGCCTGCTCATAAACTTCTTAACTGGGTGTGGATGGAGAGCTCGGATGATTGATGCGTACAGGTTCTTAGACAACAACAAGCTGACTGAGCATGCCCGAACCAGAGGAACCTCCCCGTGAAGAAGTTCAGCTAAACAAAACCGGGTTCTTTCTGTGCTGTTGTGCTACTTTCCCGTCACTCACTTTTCTGAAAGACGTGCATATGCGACGTTCCTTTGCACTCTGTATATAAACAATGTACGACAATGGAATTCTTACGGTTAGTCGGTTGCTTAATGAACAAGGTCTGCTTTTAACATATTCTGAATTTCTCAATAAATGTATGATCCCTGTGAGGCCAAAAGAACACTCCTTTATCTTTGATGCAATTCCTGGCAGAGTTGTATCACTATTACGAAATCCTGGATTTGATCCTGTAAACATTGATCACCAAACCAATTTTTGTAGTGATACAATATTTATTGGGGATGTTAATATTGTAATAGATAAATGTAGTAACAAATATATTAGAAATATTTTAAAAAACAAGTATTTGCCTTGTTCAACAATGTTTTGGTCGACTAAATATGAAAATGTCAACTGGAAAAAAAGTATGGTCAATAACAAATAGGTTTTTTATTAATAATAAAATTAGAGAGGTATCCTATAAAAGTTTACACAAAATTTACCCTGTCAAGGAGTTGCTTGAACGTTTTAATTTGAATATTGAAAACGTAGCAATGCCAAAGAATCTGTGACTCATCTTTTTTTTTTGATTGTATATATTCAAAAATGTTTTGGTTGGATGTTTCTAATTTCATTTCTAGGTTGTTTGGAACATATATATATATATGTCGTTTTATTTTGATTTTAGGACAATGTTGATTCCAAAAGTACGATATGCTTTCTTACACAACGTTTTATTTTATTTGGAAAATATCACATTCATGTGAAAAAATGGTCTAAAGCTAAGCCAAATTTTGAACATTTTATAAAAGAGATTAAACAATATGGCACCACATTAGACAATATTAAGAACAAAAAAAGCTAGAAAGACCCATGGAGCTTTTTGTTACTTTAAATTGTTGTAATTTTACCCCTGGCTTGAATT